>NC_084728.1:10088830-10388830 GCF_033807575.1 Cydia pomonella
AACAATGCTTTCCAAACAACGCGTCATACTGCCACTTTATTACTTCTTTGCTCTGGTAGGCGCATACACGATTTAACCTTGCTTACGATTGACCATGACAAGTGTATAAGATCAGATGAATGTATCATTTTTTGGCCCCAGTTCGGCTCAAAAACAGACTCTAGTAATTACAGGCAGTCCGGTTGGAAACTATTAGCAAATACCAGTAATAGTAAGCTAGATCCCCTTTTTTGGATAGAACGAACTATATCACTTCTTAATGACAGACGTAATACTGCTAAATCATTTAATTTGTTCATGACACTTAAGGGTCGTTCGAAACCGGCCTCACGGACGGTCATTGCTAATTGGATAAAAACTTTATTTAAAGAAGCAAACATAGCAGCTGCTCCAGGTAGTATTAGATCAGCTGTAGCTTCAAAAAGTTGGTGGGAAAATCATTCCCTAGATGACATTATGGCGCGTGGCAACTGGCAATCAGCTAACACGTTCCAACGATTTTATAGGAGAGAGGTAGCAAGAACAAGTACTTCTTCTACAAATGTTACAAAGTTGTTTAATCCTGTATAGGTATTATGATAATTGATTTATATAATACAGTAAAGTTGATTTCTCAGGCACTGTGCCTGATGTAATTATTGTACCTAATCATTCAGGCAACATTGTACAATATAAAATATAAGTACATAAATAAATTAAAGTAAGTAACTCTACATAAATCATTAAATGATATTACTAAGTGTACAATTAATTATATGTTTAAAGAATAAAATAATTGAAATCGATATTTGAGTATTTTAATTAATCATTAATTCAGATACTAATCAATCACATTGGCGCTATATTACATTAAAATTAATCTAATAAGGGGCGACACCAGGCGATAACAAACAGGTCTCAATTATAAAGCTTCCAGTGACGGTCAAGTAATTTAATAGCAGCGTTTTACCTGAAATAAAACGCATATTAAAATACTTACCTCACTGGAAGCTTTCATTTCATTTCTGCCTGGTGAAATTGAGCCAATGACAAAGCGTTCACCGGACATCTTTTATTACCTGGTGTAAAAATGGCGCGGTCCGCCAGGTGTCGCCACTGTCGCCAGAAAACGAAGTCAAATAAAGCACTAGACTGGTGATAATTCGACGGAAACAGATATGCTATCTCAATTATAAAGCTTCCAGTGAGGTAAGTATTTTAATATGCGTTTTATTTCAGGTAAAACGCTGCTATTGAATCAATTACTTTAATTTACTTATTGGATAAATGCATCCTTACTATCATATTAATATAAAATGCATATTTAAATCTTAAAACGGCCAAATTTCATTGTTTTCTTTTATTTCTAGTTACACACGCCATCTATGGGGAACATTAACTAAGTCGGCTACAATCCGATTAAATCATGTAGGCAGTGTTTCGTATGTTGTCAGGGATGCTAGGACGTATTTCTTAAAAACAAACGTTCAAGTCACTCGTGCAGGCGTTTTTTTTAGGGGCTTAAATGGATTTATTCTTTCTGTACGTCAAAATGACATCACCAATGTCAAAAAAATAATTTGTTGGACGTATTTTAAATTTGTCGCACATGGCCGACATCTAGAAAACATTGTTTATGATTAAAAGCGGGTTTACACGATCGATTTAATTTAGTATTAAAAATAGTTAATAAAATATTGCATTTTATTTTTAACAGGTCAGATACGAAATAATCTTTTGGCAGAGAATTGAATAAACTCAAAATGTATAAATTCCGAGTACTACTTCCATCTAGTGTCGAGTAGAAGTACTTAGACGTTCCATGATTGATCGATGACTAAAATTAATTAGTAGGTGGCGCTAAAAATCAAAAATACTAGAGTAATTTAATTAGTCAGGAGGTTTTATTTATCATCGTTTTTTATTTTACTTTATCTTTGGCTAGTACTATTCATCGATTATCATACAGTAGCATGTATTTCAAAATTTATTTTCTCCAATCTGTTGTGTTTCGAATTGTGAAATGAAATTTGGCAGCTTATCTTTACGGCGTCATCTGACGGCGAACTGTGACATTACTAGAGTGCGGAAGTGAATACGTAGATAACCATCGTAATAGTGTCGCTACTTGGCACTAGGTGACAACAACATCGATTATTGATACATCGACATGACAACAACATCGATGATAATTATGGTCAAGTTTATTTGTATATTTTGCTAAGAATAAGAAAATAAAAAGAATGAATTCTTAAAAATCAATAATATAAAATACAATCCAGCAGGATGCACCGGGTACAAGTTTTGTTTAGGGAAGTCAGCTTTTCGCTCATACATTTTTGAGATTCCGCCTATAAAATACGCTTTCGATGCGTTTGACAGTTTGAAGCCGTGAAGATGGAGGAAAGACTGTCTAATTGTTTTTGTTTTCGAGTGATCGTAAAAATAAGCCTAGGTCGTTTTAATAATGGAAATCCGTATGTGAGAGAAATGAAAATCGTTGTGAAGTTTAGGATAATATGTGTATTAGCAAATCGAGTTCATGACGTGTGATCGATCTTAGTTATAATAAAAAAATGGGGTTTGTAACCGGGAGTATTTGTCTAGACAGAAATATGCCATTAGGAAGTGTTAAAATAAATTGGATAGTGTTTAGAACAAAAACAAATATAGATATTATCCCAGAGATTGATTATAAGTGCTGTAACAGTGGTTAAAAGTGGATACATTAGCAAGGAATTGCATTGGAAACGTGAGTACAGAATATTTTGATAAGAACATCTGTAGGTTCTTTGTATATGAAACAAATTTTAAATCTTCTGTTCGCGTTATATAAAGTCAAATAATAATTTACTCAAATTCTTTAGAGATTTCGGATTGTTAATTAACATGTGTATTTGCGTTTTAAATATATATATATATATATATTTTTCTCTTCATTTAAAAATTAAACTTGCCAGTACGTGTGTGAAACACCTGAATAACAAAAGGAAATCAGCGAAAGGTTACGCTAAAAAGCTATTGCTAAATTCACCTCTTACAATAACTCTCCCGTGGCGTAATTGTTCTGTAGGTTGCCTAATGTATATAGGCTAAATGCTTTTTGCCTGAGTTCGAATCCCACTGTGAGTAAATAAGTTTTTTTTTTTGTTTTTGTGAATCAGTATTAAATGATTAGCCAACTTTGAGATTACATTACTATATTTTAGATCATTTTAGGGCTTCGTTTTTTTTAGTTTGTTGTAGTTACGTGGCTTATTATTTTTCTCCGTTTAAAATTCTTAAGAAAAACTTTACCTTTATAAGTTGATTTTAAATATCAAATGCAGGCATTTAAAAAAAAGGGGTTTAAATTATGTGTATCTGAGTGAAAAGTGGAGTGTCTTATAGTGTGAAAAGTGTTAATGTGGTTATAGTTAAAGTGAATTAATGAAAACCTGAACTATAATTCAAGTGAATATTGTGATACCGGGACCAGATTATTAGTTAATGCCGGGCAATTTGGAGAAGAACAGACACCATAGCCAGACTTCAAGCGCTGGTGCCGCTGGTGAAACCAAGTAACGACAATCACTGACTTTCCTGTTGCAACTGTCCTAAGGCCTACTGAGCATCGTGGTAAATGAAGGACATTAATGTGTGAAATCACAAGCAACTTGTGTTAGTCATAGGCAGATACTGTAAGTATGAAAAAAAAAAATGTTATAAAATTATGTTTCTTTGCTATTAAACATTTTATACATGGAACTTTTGTGCTCTTAACATTCTTAATTTATATTGGGTTTTACTATGAAGTAAGAAAAATAATTAAGCAGATATATTGAGTAAAGTACATTGCAGTGGCGGCGCGTCACAAATATTCGTAGGGAACCCGGAGCTAATTTTACTTTCCTTTTCTTCATGATCCGATTGTGAAAGTCCTTAACGGTCTGAAATTAGACAAGGTGGGAATCGAGTTCTTTGAACGATCCGCCACTGGTACATTGTTGGTTCCAACCTTGTTAAACATATTTGCTGTAATTTGGGTGTAATTATTACATATGTATAGGTATATTTTTTTTGATGTAATGAAAATGTCACATGTTAATGACCTTTGTAAGATGCATTATGCGGGAATTTTTGTTTTAATTCAATTCATTATTTAAATAATCATATATGATCAATTAATATTTATTATTTATCATCATCATCATCTCAAATGCTATTTGAGACATGTTCGGAATTTTACTGGGAAGAAATGCCTAATATTTCATTTTATCACACGGATTGGTTTTATAATAGATTCTTGAGTATATTTTAGGATATTCTGCCTAGGATATGGCTTAATCATATAGAGGCAGAGTACATCTAGAGTCAATTTAAGGTTTTTATTGCCATAGCATTCCAATTTAACCCAAGTTTTGTAGATAAGTGGCTTTTGCCCAGTGGGACAGTTTTCCCGGTATCAAGGTAATGAGAACAAAAATTGTATGACATCTAGCTGATATGTAATTGTTGCATAATAGTGCGTGGTTTTTTTTTTAGAGCAATAGTTAGACATCAAGAGCAATCATATCGATTCTCTGGGGTAGACAGTGGAATGGTTGGGCGTGTTTCGAGATTAACTCTTCATTATATTATGTATGTACAGTTAGCAATACTATTCGTTTGTGTTCTTGCTCGGCTCCTCGTGACTCAGGGTCCCGGCCATCTGAGGTCATTCTTTGGTCCACTGAGGCCTTTCATTCTGCACAATGCCTTCGTAGTAGTAGGCTAAGCGCCAGCGTAGATAATTATATTCAATCCTTCCATATTCGCATAGAATTCCGGCATACAAACTTTAATACAGGGTGGGGTACTTTTGGCAATTGACTGTACATGTCCACGATGCGATGGTCTACTGTATAATGCGTAAACGACACTGCATTTTTCAACGGCATTAGTGAGCAAAAGGCAGGCGAATTAGTTGCGGAGCGTTGTCATAAAATATGACAATAAAAAATAATATTTGAAAAAAAACTTCGTGTGTCAATTGAAATAAATACTTAATAAAAAATATATTCAGGTGGTAATTATTAAATAAATAAAACCGGTATTGGGCTAGTATGGGGTTAGGACAGAATGTTTTTTTTTCTTACATTTTTTTTTATATTACGAGTGACAGTACAATAATAAATTTTGTGTTTTTATTTACTTAATTTTTGATTGCGTCTCAAGAGTCTTGGCTGTCTGTAAAAATCGTGTGAATGCGTAACTGAGGAGGAATGTATATGCATGATGAGTGTTTATAGTTATGAATATGTGAGGTTTTTATGAATGAGATGTATGAATATCAGATGATGGACGTAAAGTAGACAGATGTACCTATATTGGAAAAAATGGATTGATACAGATAGACAAAGGCTGGAGTGTAATCAAACTAGATTTGTCGGTGTTTGCAGGGGAACAGAAAGGGGGGAAGGGGAAACACAACTAACTGGAAAAGTCTTATCAGTAGGTTAAAATCCATTGGATTAGACCCATTTAAAAGGGTAGATTTTTCTAGTTAGTACTCTACAAGGTATGAATACACTTACGAAACCCACACACTCATCTTGGATGGGATATATCCGACATTCGACATGTTTTATGGGCCGTGAGCGTCTAGAAGGGACGAGGCTCCTTTCAAGAATTAATTAAACATATTTATTGTTTTTATTGGTATAAGGGGTAATAATCAGCAAATATTTTTACCTTATTTAACTTGGTTAAATAATTCTTTTGTTTAGACGAAAATATCTTCGCTGTACCATATTGAGGTACTCACTAGTGTCAAATTTAAGTTTGTTTAAAAAAAAAAAAAACAAAAAAAAACCACACCCAAACAAACTTAAAGGTCGGTATATCTTATTTAAGTATGAGGCACGCGCCAAGAAAACGTGGCTGAGAGTGATAAGGCAGTGAAATTTGGTTCGAATTTTGGCAATGGAACTTGAAAGCTTCGTACTTATAAAAATTAAAGGTTTCTTCGTTTTGCATGGGAAGTTTTTGCTGTCTCATTAGATGCTCTTCTACGGAAGTGTACGGTCCACAGAGGGAAAGAATACTCGCCGAGACCGGGGTGAGCTGGCAAGAACGGGTTAATAGGACCTATCGGACTCACAATCTGGTATCTCTGGCAGAGCGAGGTTTCTGGGGAAAAAGTTGTCTTGGTTCATTGACGGAGTTCTGATGAACTGATTTCAAAGCTGAGTCGTTAACAGTCACTTAGTATTGGAATACACACTACACGTTTAAAAAAGGGGGGAAATTTACCGACTAATCTAGAGGAAATTGAAATTTTTTATGACTTTCTCTGTAAGTCATAAAAACATTTAAATTTGGGGGCGATTGTGACTAGCCATATGCCTATTATATTAGCCTCGACTTTATATTAAAATACATAAAAAATAACGAAATACCTTGTAAAAAACAAGTCTTCTTCATTTGCATTTTTCATTCATAATTTCACTGCGTATTCTGACAATTACGACTTGAAGGACACGTTTCCGTATTTCACCACTTGTGATGACAATTAAATACGTAACATACAGTAAATATTAATTATTTTGGTTTATATCAATGTGCGAAAATAATAAATAATATTAAGACCGCTAGTTGTTACCTGGTATTAGTTTTCTTTGAAAAGAATATTTGTAGTCTTACATGCATGTAAAATGTATAAGTATTGGTACAAAAAACATTGACTTACTTAATAATAAACATAAAATATTTCAATACAGGCGTTATTTTCAGAAAACAAAACTATAATACCTGAAATTAAATAATGGTGTTAGCATATTCATGTTTGACAGGTTTTGGAACGATCCCTTTTTTATCGATTGTTTTGGTCTACTTAAACTGACTATTAAGCAAATGCTGTCATTGTGAGCGTAAACGACATTGTGTGCGTGAACAAGGTAGTGTGCGTAAACGTCATTGAAATTATCTCCGTCTTTCTCTGAGCCGTGTATGCGAAAGAGACACAGTTGATAATTGGCATTAATATGAACGTTATTGTATAGGGAGTATGGATTGGTAAATAAGATGTAACTTATGACCTTTCTTCATGAATCGTATGTTGTTACGTGCCGCGAAGCGAACAACCTCTTCTCTGATTTTGATGCCCTGGTACATCAAAGCTAGAAATACGTCATAAATCTTCACCTGTCGTCATTGTGTCGCTATTGTGTCGCTATATTGTCGCTAGTCGCCAATGTGTCGTCATTGTGTCGCTATTGTGTCGCTATATTGTCGCTAGTCGCCAATGTGTCGTCATTGTGTCGCTATTGTGTCGCTATATTGTCGCTAGTCGCTGTTATGTCGCTATTTTGTCGCCAGTCGCTAATATGTCGCTACTAAAGAGTATAAAAGGGCCGGAAAGTACGGTAGGGGGGGATTCATTCTTCGACCATCGGACTAGCAGTATCTCTGGCTTTGAGTAAGTCAAGTTTCTCTACTATTCTTTCTATTTGTTTGTGTTTGCTGGGAATTATCCTAGTGAATTTAAACTTGTAAGATTGTGTCTGTGTTTGGCATTGCGGGGACAATGTTGTCGTAATGCTAAGCTTAGGCTATGGTGGAGATTCTTTACTTTCTTATCTGTGTTACTATATTGTGAGTTTTGTTAGTGAAATCTAATTTTGTTATTTTACTACCTTTCTATGAGGTTAGTTTGTTATTTTATAAAGCCAGATCACTGTTTGGACTAACAGTTTGTCCATCTAAGCAGCTTCTCCCTAACGGTGACAAATTGCAGCTGTTTAGAAGTCTTTTGCTCCAGGTTGAGAGGACTTGGCGTCTCTTCTTTACCAACATAAGAGGCTAGCATACTCTCCCTAGTCTCAAAGTCCAGCTGTTAGATGAATGTGAGGGCATCACGTGCGTGCCATTGGGAGTAATCCCTACTCACTGAAGTCTGCAGTAATTGAGGCTAGGTCCCGTATTAAATATATTTATATATTTCGGTACTCTGGTTCGTGCTTGTGCTGGTTGCAGGGAAAACTTCTGTCGTGATTGATACCAAACACAAACAAAGTCTTAGTCATGGCAGCGTTTCCCATGTGGCTAGTGCGGGTGTGGGCTAGGATGCCGATGTTTTTATATACATGCTAGGGCGGTCTATTCTCATCCACCGTGCCCACGTGGCGATGAGGAGGGGGCCAATCACACAGACACTAGGGTTTGCTATACCTCGGTTTTGTCGGCCGAATGCTTACAACTTAGACTTAGGGATACACTTGTGTATGTTCCAAATCACTAGATCAATGGTAAGTACGATCTGTGTTCTGGACATACTAGATTAGGGACTAAGGGCAGGAATAGGGTAGAGTCAAACACACTGTTATAGGGTCTCTCTTAGGTTTGGTCTATAAAGTTGATTGGTTGGTGTATATTTCTCTTTTAAAGGTTCTAATGACGAGAAGCTATGGTTTTATATCTTGTACTAATGCTAATATTAAGTGAAATATTGGTAATGGAGTCTAATTACCTAAATCTTCCAGACTGTTACTTATCCTGAGTGGAAAATTGAAGGTTACCTGTAAAATCTTTTATCTATTTATTTTTATTTCTGGGTTTTTTTTGGTGTAGAGACGAAGTACTGAGTATTGCAATCAGGTTCTAAGGTATTTATAAATTCAATTCTTAAATATCAAGTTGGGTTTAGGAACACAGACTATTCTAAGATTAAAGAATGGTTTGTTTTAGAGACCCTTTGGCAGGCGAGCGCAGTCCATTGGAATCTTTGAGTGGAATAATGCTCACCTTGATATTTCGATCTCATAAAGTACAATAATGAGCTAAACTTGTACTTCGTTTATACATTTGAAAGGCCTGGGAATTCAGCCTTCCTTTAGCTATGGGGATTGGGTAATGGCTTAGTAGCCTTAGTTTTTGGATATGAAAAAAGATAAGTAAATGGTGTCTGACGAATACTTATCGCTTCTCTTCGTCAGCCCCTAGGATTGCATAGGTTTCGAAGCGTTGGTCATAGCCTGTCTGGCTAATAAGATAGGAGTAGGTGGCCCGATTGATATTGCTAATCGGAGTAAGAGTCTTCAGACCTGCATCTAGCATTAGAGGCAGCACGTGAGAATAATTCACACCTCGCTTAGAAGATAATAGGTAATAATATTTCATTTTAAAAGAATTGTGTGTAAATGGGCTTAACCCAGGAGTGCTGCTTCAATGTTACCCCGAAGACTTAATAGGAGTAGCAGGATTTTACCAAAAATATTTTTATATTTATATTATCTTACATGCTGCAATACTATTTTTATATTATCTTACATGCTGCAATACTATTTTTATATTATCTTACATGCTGCATTACTTTTCTAACGATTTAATATAAGCATATTTTAAATTACTTCAAAAATCACATTGACGTTTCTGTATTTGTAATTTAAGGCTACTCCCGTCGTCTACGACCTTGCGCGTGTGGGCGGAGCCTATATCCTTTACCACGACACTGCTCATACCTTGTCGATGGTTATATATTTTCATTCTACTTATAAGGTGTCATATTTAATATAGAAAAAGGTTTGGAATAACTTAGTCTTACGGTATTTTGCTGAAGGTTGAATCTTAACATAATATCCTATCGATTATTTCCTATCATCATAATAAATTATTTAGTATAGTAAATTTCCGAGTCTTAACATCTAGGTAATACTTAATCAGGTAGAATCAGAGTCCAAGATTTAGTTGTTACTCATTAAAGAATCTAGGGAACCGCGGTTCACTTCGAGGGGTCCTAACCTTTAACTAGACGATCACTTGGCCAAATAATTGTCAAGGTAAAATTATTGTTGGGGTAAAATTATGAGGGTAGAATTTAAGGGTGGTATCAGCTTAAGGTGAGGTACATTTTGGTAGGTAGGGGAGGTTACACGCGCCAAGCGGGACGTTTTGGAAAGTCAAAAATCTCATACAAAATGACACTTAACGCAAACGCGTACGTCACGTTTCGCTGTCGAAAATATTTACACTAGGGGTACAGTAATTAGTGATTACATAACCAAAAAATATACAAAGGATCCTTTAAGAAGCCCCGTTTAAAATCAAACATTGCGCCATCAAATTATTGGCAACGCGCAGGCGCTAACCGATCCATAGACAAGTGGTCGTTAGACGAATGATGGCCGCGTGTGAAAAGGTTGTTTCGTCACTCGTGGTCTATGGTTGGTTTCATGTTAAGGTGTGTTTACATGATCGCTCAAGAGCTGAAGAACAGAGCAGGGGCCGTATCGTAACCAAAATGACACTCATATACTTAGGTATATCGGAAAATGCCAATCAACAAGTAAATATGTATCGGGATAACTGCGTAGATTCTAGATAGGTATCTAAAGATTGTCTAAAAGGGATCGCTTTTTGGCGGTAAGAGAGCCTGTTATTTACCTCCATTTATTTTGCTGTTTTCTTGTTGTATCATTTTTTTCTATTGAGGGGTGCGGTAAAGAGTATTTGTATTGTGTTGTAAAAAAAAACTATTTTTTTTAAGTTAAAATTTCCTTAATCATCAATAACGTTCAACTCGGCGGCTTACATGACCGTACTCACGGCTTTTTCCTCTGAACAGTCAGAATTCGTTGTTTCTTCCAATTAGCGCGGACAAAGACGGAGAAACGTTTCGACATTATTCTTCTAAATGACACACTTCATTACGGCATTTTTAAGAGACTAAGTGAAGGGAAGTGGGTGTTCTGTTAGGACATTTAGTAGTTGGTGTAGTTGTTGCTTAATATACGAGTCGAAGAACCAAACCCAACTGAAAACTTTTCCGTTCGCTACTTTCAAAAACAATTAGCATTTTATTTTATGCGGTTATAAAACGTATCGAAAAAATACGGACGGAAGCTCTCAAACGGAAGCTTTTTAAATCTTGTTTCGTTTCCTCGTTCTTTTTTCAAAAACAGACACACGCCATAATAGCGCAGCTGGTGACCATAGAGTCAGAATATGTTACGATTCGAAAAAAGTTTGTTTGACAACAACGTTTTGAATGAGAGGAAGCGAGGCTAGACGTTGCAAATTGGTTTAAGTACGCTGTCGCCACCCAGCATGGGAACGCTTCAAGTGGCCCAGACGCCGGCCCGATTAAAAAAAAAACATCATGTGTTTGTAATATTCAAAGTGGTGATAAATTCTCAATAACGATGTCTTAATATGGTTGCAGTTTTTTTACAAGTTTGTGGCGACGTCTATGATTCGAAAGATTTTAAATTTAGAAGCGTCTTAATTCCCCGTTTAGCATAGACAATGGAGTTGTGTTTTAACGGCCAGTGTCAATAGCGGCAGCCGTTTAAATTTAGAACCACTTCAACATAATCAGATCTGTAAAGGCGGCGTTTCGGTGCCACTTTTTCTTAAATTGAGCGGCAATGGCTGCCGGTTTCTTTGTGGCCAGCATATAATGGCGGGAACACACATGGGAAAACATTTAATTAGACAACAGCTTATTTGTGTTTGCATTGTGTTAATGTATTCCTTTTGAAACGTTGGCTGCGTACAATTAGCACCTTCGCCGCGGCTTCCGAACGTTTTTTTGATAACTCAATTCCATAGACTAATTAGTTTTTTTTTTAATCGCGGCTCGCTTTGTGTTTCTGGAGTCTGGTGTAATTAAGATTACGAGACTGAAGAGTGTACTTGTAACAGTTGTAACCCTTTATAAATGCGGTAGCTTTTTCGAATAGATAATCGGTCCTCTGGAAACCAGAAGTTTAAGAGGTTATTTTTAAAACGGATTATAATTTGAGACTTTCCTTGTCTACAGAATCACTCAGTCCGCAGTCGGAACAAATGACGAACTCAAATTCGGTGCCAGACCCAAATATAAGGTAAGAACTCTTTATAATATACTTTTTCCGGAAAAGCGGGCCAAAACGGTTACTGTTATAACCTGTCCGCTTTTCGAAGATCAAGTACGCCATAGTAATACTATGGCGAATTGGACAAGCCATAGTGTGTATTAAGCGCTTATTACACTTATCCTGCCATCGAGCGTTACGATTAATCGAGAGCCAGAGCAAGATAATTTTCCGTTTCACGAAATATAAGAACATATAAAAAATTATTTGTTTTGAAGTGCCAAAAATATTTGTTTGATATTTTTGCAGTTGAACTATTTTTTAACATCAAGAAATATATATGCTGATATTTCCTAAAACGAAAAACCCCTTGAAGAGTCATCGGGCCCGATTTCGCAGCCGAAATATTGATCGTTCGCCGTCCGATGGCAGGATCAGTGTAATAAGCCCTTTACATGGCGTTGGCAGGCTGTCTTCACATTCTACCTAAACTGTTGGGAAAATATCATAAAAATGGCCTTCCAGCCTTAGGTTCGGTTTCGATCGAAACTAGTGCAAAACTGAACCTTCGGTATCGGTAAAAAATCTGATTTCAGTACACTACTGTTTAAACAAGTCGCCCGACTGGTTGAAAGACTGGTTCTAATCCAGCATATGTCCACAGGCGATACCGCACCGCATTCACGCGGGAGCAACTGGCACGGCTTGAGAAGGAATTCTTCAAGGAGAACTACGTTTCCAGACCGCGACGTTGCGAGCTCGCTGCGCAGCTTAACCTCCCTGAGTCCACCATCAAGGTAGGTTCTTACAATTCCCTATAGGGACCGTGCGCGTTGGAGGGTCTGCCATCTTGTGGCCTGAATCAGAACCATAAACATGTACATTTACACGTCACGTGTTTTCTTGTGCATAGTAGGTTCTGCCATCTTGTGGGCTACATCGGAACAATAAACATCACATTTACGCCTCGCTAAAATCTGACGGCTCCTGTGCTGCCTCCTACAGTTCATGCACGCTCCCTATTCACCATGACAAGTTAACCTTATGAACGCTTTATTTAAACACAAACGTCACTCAAACACCAAGCTCCCAAAAGCGAGCTAATAAAGTGTGAAGGTTACTTTGACAGCGTCCGCCATAACACCTAAAGTTATCCTTGGCGCTTGGCACGACTATAAACGACGCCTTTAAATGTTCTTGGCGTTCAAAAGTTTTAGAGAGACCCCACGCTAGCGTCTACCGAGCATTAGCGTCTAGATAACTCTGTGACTGCTGCTGAAGACCACTTTCCATAGCACTAATTAGACGTCGGCGCTCAAAACACGCTAGTGTACGGTCGCTCACTGTGAAGCGGTTTCAGAGGAAGATATATCAGTTGAGACATCTTGTTCTTATTTCAAAAATTATATAGTTTTCTTCTATGTATGAAAGCTTCAAGAGCTTTTAAACATCAGGTTTTAAGAGCCATCATTAATTCCTAATCAGCTTCTCAATTCGAATTGACAATAATTTTACAAGTGTATTTCTAAAACAATATTTTGGTCGACAGATCTTAGTATTTTTACAGAGATTCTCATCTTAATTTACCTACTTTAAATAAAATATGCATATTTTTCGTAACTAGTACTACCTACGTAGTAACATTTCATAGAGTTGCGAACTTCTACAGCCCACGCGATGTCCTACATGAAAACGGCCTTTTGTCAATTATTATGTTAGTGACAATTTCGTTACTTCGTTATTTCGACTGCACAATTATGTTGTAACGTTTAAATGAAATATACAAAACGGTGAAGATTAAACCTATTTTTTAATTCAGATAAAAACAACGGCATTCGTTATTAATCATTCTTTGACAATAGTAATAAAGTTTAAGTCTATGGAAGGTGGAAGTAAGGAATGGAATCTCCATGTACCAAAAAGTGTCATCGAAAAACCTTAAATAGGTGGCGCTACAATACCAAGAAATCTTGAAAAAAAATCAAATCATAGACAGCGCACTTCACTCCGTCACTAACGCCTAGGTTCTTAGCTACTCTAGCGCTACCCTGAAGAGATTTGGAACTATTATTTATAGCTGACAGCTGGACACTTTTGCAACAGTTCTGCCTAAGGAGATTCTGTTCCTTGCCTCTACCTTCCATACTATGTACATTTGAATTCAAAGTTCGGTACGTCGAACCGAAATCATACGCTCGAATTGGCCCATTTATCTGTGCCGCGGAAGGCTGTATATGGCGCTGTATGATGCTTCAATTAGACACACAATAATTTCCATCACGAACGTTTTATGGGCTCTCGATAATTCGCAGAATCACGATATGAACGTGTGAAGATACTGTACAGGCAACGTCAAAGATATGTTTACATTTTTCGCCTTATTGCAAAGGTATAAGGTGCAAAAGTGTAAACATATTTTTGACGTCGACTGTACACGCTAAACGCATTCCATTTTTGAAACAAAAGCGATAATTGATGTACAATGATTTGTGAAATCTAGTTTAACGCTTAAATACTCTTTGTTTGAATAGAATAGAATAGAATAAAGAGCGATTATTCGTGGAAAAAAAAGAGAAAACTACAAGTAACATAACATAGCATAAAAGAAAAGTTTTATTTAAAAAATAATTACTTACTCATTGTTTTTTGTTTGTTTATGAACGCTGGTATGGTATACAAAAAAGTGAGCCAGAGAAATAGAGTTAAGGACCAAGTTGGCAGCGATTTTGATAGCCCAAACTGTGCAAGTGTTATTTATACGTCATTATTTCATATGACGTTTAAAATGACACTTGCAGTCTTGCAACCAACTTAACTTGATCTAACTCTAACTTATTTTTATTTACATTACGAATTCCCGGAACACATTTATAACGGTTATACCTAATCAAAACGAACATTATAAATTCAAACATGACAAGTATTTTTTAACGATGAAGTCTAAATTCCTCGCAGCCAGTCATAATCTCAATTATCACTTCCAAGTAAAAAGAAAGCAGCGGCCGAATAAAAACATGTGTTTTTATAGCTTCATTCGAATTTTACATTCCCGCTAATTTGTCGATGTATCAAACAGCGCCGGAATTATTCAGTAGCAACCTCTAATGAACATTAAAAAAAAACTAACCATAAACTAGCTATTAGTGTGTATATGAAGACTTCATCGGTTGTCTATGCGCGCATCTGTTTTATGGCGGCAATACCAATTAAAAACTATTAAATTAAACCGTGGCTACCACATGATGTGTCGTAAAAATCGAAATTTCTTCTATTTGTTTATTGTGATGGACTTTTATAGTATCTATAAACACGACAAGTCTAATTTCGTTCGCACTTCATTTCAATTTTATTATTACAATTAACAGGTTTATGAAAAGCGATAATCTTGTCTATGGTTTGGAAATTTCGCAAGAATTCCCGCCAATTAGCAACGCGGCCGCCATCTTGTGGACAAAGGAGGTTTTAAGTTTTAAGTTTGACGTCGCTTTGTGTGTGTACTTTGTAATAACAGCTCTCAACTGAGCATCAGTGAGTCTTATGTCTATACGAATAAGGTTTACAAATGGTCATTTTACAGTGTGATGGGAACCATTATTTTGCGTTGATGATTTTAGATGGCTTGAGCGTTTCTCGCACTGCAAATATAAATATGTACGTTTTATTGGCGTTTTAGTGTTTAAAAGCAAACATCTGTTGGATTTCTCTCAGTTTGCGGTTTCATTATGAAGTTAGCCTTTATTTTATTTTTTCTTGATTTCTTTTCATTATTTTGTTGAAAATATCCAAATTTAAGATATGTACAGTAGATGGTCTGACGTCTGATTCTCTGAGAGCTTAATAAAATCATACTGAACGACTTTTACTATGGATCTATATCGAAAAGGCAAAAAAAAACACACGTGTATTTTAGTGAATCATATATTATGTTAATACATTCTATGGTATGTTATTTCTGATTATTCACAATTTCTGGGTTAGCCTATAGTACAAAATGTTTAAACTTCAACATTTATTCATTTACATGTCAACATGGAATTTATATACAAGCAAAAAAAGCACATCAACAATTATAATTATAAAATACTTAACTGAAAATTTAAAAACAAACTAAATTATTAATATTACATTTATTACTTAGAGATCTATAAAGTCTCTGAACGTCGAAATACAAAAAAAAAATATGATAAGAATATTTGAAAACATACAAACAGATACAAAAAAAAACAGGTTGACCTATAGGTATATTCACCTCAGAGCATGATCAGACAACGAAATCCCCCAGTATGACTAACGGCCCGATTCGAAGAATGATTAAGACACGTTTAAGATCTTGGAAAGATCTTTAAAAGATCGGTAACTAAACGACATGTCAAAATTGACGTTTTACGATATTTCTAACGTCAAAGTGATATTGGTTGCCCGAATCGAGCTGCCTCTGTCGATTAATACGACATACAAACGATATCTAAATGAGAACTTATCTAAACCAGAACTTATCGTTATCGTATCTCATTCTTCAAATCGGGTCGTAACCGTATGTGCTAGCTATTTAAATTGCGTGAGGCCTTTAAATGATTCACACCTCATTGTTCTGTATCATTTAAATTCATTCATCGCGGCCATCTTTAGAATAAGACAAAGAGACTAATGAAAAAGGCTACTTTCTCACTTACGTACTTTGGTTTAATTAACGCGTATAATTTCGTAGAACCGCTACGGCGTAGCGTCGTAGACGCTCTACGACGCTAAATAATATCTACTACATGGTTATAACTAGGGTCTTTAAATTATTATTACGGAGTAAATTTAATATAAAATATAAAAAAAATACTGACCAAGACATAACCTACACAATAGTACATTACGATACAAGTGCGAAAAATAGGTACGGTCGTGTTTTCACTTATTGACACTAGTTGCGAATTACCTACATATGGTCATTTTTTTTTACGTAATGTGCTAATTATCTCACTAGTGCGTTAAAGCAGCATCATATGTACTGTACTAGTTATTTACAGTACATATGGTGCTACTTTACCGCACTAGTGCGATAATTAGCGTATTATGTTACTGTGTCGAACATTTAAAGGGCCATATGTACTGTAAAACGTTGTACGATACATGTGCGAATAGGTAATTCACAACTCGTGTCGATTTAAAACACTCCCTTTGGTTGTGCTTTAATTTATCACCACGAGTTACCAATTACCTATTCGCACGTGTATAATATAACGTTATACAGTACATATGTCTTTTAAAGTTTCAAAATATGCACAGTAAGTGCTCATTTCCGCACGCGTGCGGGAAAGTAGCACCATATGTACTGTCAAATATATATCACCACACCAACGCGAGGAAAATACCAACAATAAATCCAAATCAAATTCAAATGAACGTTATTAACTATGTATCATTCAAAATCATTATTTAAAAGTCAATTCTACCAGCCACAAAGAACACAACTCAAAATTAGCATCAAATTATTTTGCCAGACTCGTTGATAAAATGCAACTTTATAAAAAACTTAAAAATATAAATATCTACTAGCGAAATGAGAAGCGATTTTCTATAAAATTACACCTTTATTGTCATATGAAAAACTTTTTTATTTATAAGCCTTTTTGTTTATTTTTAGTTATTATTATTATTATATTTCTGTTTATTTATAGTTACTGTTGCGTTATTATTTATTTATTAAAACTTTATTGCACAATATATATATATCAATGTACAAATGGCGGACTTAATGCCAAATGGCATTCTCTACCAGTCAACCATAGGGCCTAGAGATACCTAGAATTGGTGCAGAGAAAAAAAAATTGAATGGATACAAAAAGCAAACCATACTTATAAACTACATAAATAAATAATAACAATAGATCAAATATAGGGGTCTCGGCCCCGAATACGATTTCGTACCTTTTGGCGTCGAGACCCTTGGCCCGTGGGGTCCGAATGCATCTACACTATTTAAGGAATTAGCCAAAAAAATAGAAGACGCTACCGGTGATCGTAGAGCTGGCAGCTTCCTCGCACAGAGAATAAGTATTGCGTTACAACGAGGAAATGCTGCCAGCATCTACGGCACCATGCCGCAGGGGATAGTTTTTAATTATTTATTTTAAGATTAGTTTTATTTATTTTTAGATTTAGATTTTAAGTTTTATATGTATTATGTTGTTATTCCCAGATAAAATAATAATTAGTCTATTAATAAAAATAGAGTATGCATTTATAAAAATATATTATGTACTTTATTTTATTGACTCAATTTACTAAACCATGTCTTCTTTCTCCAGGTATGGTTTCAAAACCGAAGAATGAAAGACAAGCGTCAACGCATCGCGGTTGCATGGCCATACGCCGCCGTGTATAGCGACCCAGCCTTCGCGGCGTCAATCCTACAAGCCGCCGCGTCCTCCGTCGGCCTGCCCTACCCCTACCCCTCCCCGATCATACCCCCCTTCCACAACCCCCAGCTCATCCCCGGCAACTACCCGTACTACCCCCGCTACCCATACATCCCCCCCACACCCCCCTCGCCTGTCAACCCCGAGATACGACCACAGTACTCCAACTTCAATTTAAATGTAGACAAGTAGGTTTTTAGGTTATTTATTGCGTTTGATTGTTATGTACTTGTAAAATAGTGAAATCCAGTGATTTTTAATTTAAATACAAACTGTTAAAATAACGATACAATTTAAATTATTTAAAGTTACATTGGCTTTCGGCCCGAACTTTAAGATACGTCAAAAATTTACTAAAGATGCGATATGGATTAGATATGTCAGAGTCAAAGGTGACGTTTCTTCCATCAAAAATACTTTTTAGTGTTTTTCTGTCCCGTTTTCCGAGGGACAACATTATGATGCAAAGAAATAGATACCATATGCATTAGATATGTTTCTTCCAACAAAAATATTTGGATGGATTGACTTTTTAGTGTTTTTCTGTCCCGTTTTCCAGGGGACAACATTTTATATTAAATATGTTAAAACGGATCACTCACGTATTTTAAGTCGAGAACGCTCGACAACATTTTGATGCAAAGAAAAATGATACAATATGCATTAGATATGTTAGTGTCAAAGTGACGTTTCTTCAAACAAATGTATTTGGATGGATTGACTTTTTAGTGTTTTTCTGTCCCGTTATCCAAGGGACAACATGTTGTAGCAAACATGTTGTATCACGTTTTGTTAAAATGTTTAGTAGACCCATTGTTTAGCGATCCATTATGGAAATGGCTTATAAGTAAAATTGCATGTTTCGTAAATTTAAATACAATAAAATCAGGGTAATACTAAAAGGTTGATTCACCCATTTACCAATTTCCAAGCACAGAGGGCCTACCGCGAATACCGAAGTTCGTTAATGAGGGCTAACGCGTTTAATAACGCGTTAAACTTCTAGTGTAGACGGAGGTCTTTCAAAATGTCAAATGCATAGTATTTTTGGGGGTTACCAGCTTTTTTATCGCAAATTTTCACTCCTCATTCATAATTATGGTTAATAAAAAATATTTCTGATTATTCAATAAATGTTAGTATTTTTAAAAAAGTGCCTACTAAAATATATGCAAAATTTTACAGCTTAACCCCTAGCTACTGCATGTAAGTAATAAAAAATATTAGTTGAAATTTGAACTTTAATACTTGCCAATAGAATTGAATGTTATATCCGCCATATATGGTTTCATATGTGGTAAGGGGTTAAATATTAGCGTTATTTGACGTATCTTTAAGTTCGAATCAGTCCATCATACATTTACCGCTAAGCTACGTTCGTAGCGCCACGTCGTAGCCAATAAAATAGTTTAACTGTATGATTTAAGAATTTAATTTAATATTATTCTACCATTCCATAAAATAGTCTGAACACAATTTTGTAATATCACTCGTTTGATGATATTCCTTCGTATTTTTTATAACTTATACTTGTTTCTGACGAATTCAAAGCCAAGCGAGTGATAAATTATACTGTTAAGAGCAATTCCTAGTTGAGCAACTTTTCAAATCTCGAATTTTTGAAGCTATGTTTCTGTCGCGCTGCGGTGGGCCGGAGTGCGTGCGTGCCATGACAACTGCAGCTCGGACTAAAATTCCCACGCAAAAAACTCAAAAATCGATGTTTCGTTCTCGACTGTTTCAACCAATCATTATGAAATTTTGGAAACTGCAAGAGGAAGAAATAACCTATGTTTTGATTTTTTGGATATTTGTGGTCATATTTGTATACTGCACCTTTTTTTGAAGCCAATTCAATTGAGCCGTTTTTGCGATTATCGAGGCGCTGTAAGTTTCTTTAAAATAAAATAATCCAAAAAAGCAAAACAGCGGCATAGATATTGATGATATTAATCTTATTAATTCAGGGTTAAAAATCCAGGGAGGAAACAGTCGAAAGCGTTTGTATGGAAAAATCGCAACTAGGAATTCCTCTTAAAATGGATTATACATAATACTCCTCTTATTACATAAATCTTAGGAAATGTTTTATGTGAAAAATATATAAATATAGGATAGAATAAATGTAAAAACCAAAGTAAAACGCCTCATAGTGCAATACAAAATACAGAGGCGTTTTTTGAAATGTAAATAAATTTATTATCTGTCAGCTTTCAATGGCTGATTTACCTCCAATGCCTTTTTGTAATTATAGTCTGTCAAGCCATTTCTGTCAGTAGAAAAAAGCTACAAATTTAAAAAATGTAGGCACAAAGGTTATCGTCCGATAGAAAATTTTAATTTCGCGCCTTTTTTCTAATGACAAAGTTGTTTGATCGGTTATAGATATTTTTCCTCTAAACTTTTTAATTGCAAGCAGGCACTGGATTCTTGTAAAAAGCATGTATAGACTTCATTAGTGTTCATAATAGATTAGTGAAATGTTTTATTGTAGGAAATAAGATTGTAAATAGTAACATTTTAAATTAAAAAAGAAGTTATTTATAAATTTATTTCGTTGTTTCAATGTTTAATACAAATCATAATACCTACCATCAACCATACGAGTAGGTACAGTCACGTCTGAAAATATCGATACGAACAAAGTCCCAAAATATGTATACACGACCTTATTGCCGTGAGCATTGCGAGAGATTTTAACGGTGCATTCCAGATGGCAACAGAAGCAAAAAATGTTATATGACTTTTTGTTAAATTCGACAAA
This sequence comes from Cydia pomonella, assembly GCF_033807575.1. NCBI lineage: Eukaryota > Metazoa > Arthropoda > Insecta > Lepidoptera > Tortricidae > Cydia > Cydia pomonella. The sequence continues at coordinate 10,109,797 of NC_084728.1, forward strand.
AAAAATATTTATTTTTGTATTTTTTTTTAACACTCCTGTACATAAAACGTAATTTTTATTGATAAACACATAAGCTAAAATTACCTAAAAAGTTATTTTGTTTATTTGGGGGTAGCCTCTCGAATACATTTTTTTAATTTTTCGATGTCAATCAATAGGTATGTCCAGACTCGAACTCAAAGTGGCAATACCGCAGTCAAAAATGTATTTTGTACCGACTTATGGTGAAAGAATGATTTCGAAAAACATTTAATTATCTCTGAAACTAGGCCTAATCCAGAAAATTTTATACGACATTTTAGTTTCTAAATATTACCAGGAATGCTTAGTTAAAGTGTCTCGCAATGCTCACGGGTTGTATAGGAAAACACTAGTAATAACCATCTCAAATGGACACCTGCAACACCAACGGGCTTACAAGTGCGTTGACGGCTTTTGAGATGGGATTACGCTTCTTTTCTTGAAGGTATAACCGTCCGGAAATACCACTGGCGACTGTTCATTCCACAGTTGTCATCTTAGTGTCATTTTCAAAATATGTAAAGATAAAATAAAGATAAAGATAGTTTATTATTCAAGTAGGCTATTACAATGCGCTTATGAACGTCAAATAAAGCTACACCGGCTCTAACCCTACACCTCTGACCCGAGAAGATTTAAATCCCTTCAAAATTGTAGAGGTTATCCCAATATGGGGCAAGCAAGAAACTCGGCGGGACACATCTTTTCAAAACATTACATCTTATAGTTAACATGCAGTAAAAAAAATACAATTTAATTTACTATAGAAATCATGCAATTACATGCAGTAGGTTCTTTTCTTTTGGAAGTTTGATTTAAAAATATACATATATGTACATCAAATCATACGAATATGTAGCTCTTTCAGAAAACATATCGAGTTCTTACAAAAGGAAAATAAAAGAAATGAGATGAATATATAGTAATCAAAATTGTATTTCTTTTTCTTATTTAATGCATGTTAATTATAAGATGCAATGTTTTGAAAAGATGTGTCCCGCCGAGTTTCTTGCCGGTCCATATTGGGATATCCTCCTCCAATGAATGTATTTTAGCTAATTTACTTTATGAATAGGTACGTATGTATAGTCAGACTATAATGTACATACTATACTTTCATTGTATTAAATAAATAAATAATAATAAATAAAATTATTTTATTTCAGATAAAAATCCATAGTTGATCCAGTGTTGTTGTGTAGTGTTAGGGGAATAACAAAATAATTTTAACCTAAGTACAGAGTTATTTTGCAACAGAGTGGAGTTTTGTCCACCGCTGCAGCAGAGGGGAGTCCCACCTGTCCAACAACGCTATCATGATACTGTTAGCGCTGCCCCGCCAGCGGCTAAGCAAAGAGGCGCACCGCTTCCGCATGATAGCCGCAAAGCCGTCGACTTCCGCCTCCGCAAACATCCCGGAGGCGCTACAGTGTCGAGACAGCCCCATCAGCATCCTGAAAGCGTTGTTGTACTGCACTCGTAGGTCGCTGTACGCCCGCCGCGTATAGACACCCCACAGGCTGCAAGTGTAGAAAGACTGGCAGTAAGCTTTATTTAAGTATTGCAATATGATTGTTAGTTATAAGTTATTTTGCCAAAAGCTGGACTTTATGTTTGTAACTTTCACTCTGTTGGCTAATGTATTCCTGGTACCTCGCGATACAGGCAAAGCCTAGTGCGGAGACCCGTGCTACATTCTGTAATTTTAATTTCTGGAAATAAAGATTTATATTATTTTAATTTATTTAATTGAGGGGGGATTTAAATTTTCTCGGGTCAGAGGTGTAGGGTTAGAGCCGGTGTAGCTTTATTTGACGTTCATAAGCGCATTGTAATATGCCTACTTGAATAATAAACTATCTGTATCTGATTGCTATGAAGTACCTGTAATTGTACCTATCAATACTTAACCCCGAAAAGAGGCATGAATATAGTTTACAGTACATATGGTGCTATTTTATCACACTAGTGCGAAAATTAGCATATTACGTTACTGTGCCGAACATTTAAAGGGTCATATGTACTGTAAAACGTTGTACGATACATTTGCGAATAGGAATATATTTTTCGCACTTGTATCGTAATGTACTATTTTGTTCCACTGTTTTTGACAAAATTAGTTTGTCAGACTCTGTGGCTACGACCGTGCTTGTCCAATAATGAAGCGACCTCTATAAATCTCATAAAAGTGCCAATAAAGTGCCGGATCGTAATTGATGACAGGACCGCTATATCTAGCCTTCTCTCTTACACATATAGGTAGGTGTTTAGAGTCAGACCAAGCTAAGTTAGCAACGATTTTGATAGCCCAGCCTGTGCAAGTGTGGTAAACGTCATAATTTCATAGAAATAGATGGTTCAAGAGTTAGAGGGAGGGGCACTTTTTTTTTCTTTCGTAGCGATTATCTCCGAATAGATTCACTTTATCAAAAAATGTTTGTTGAAGACCCCTATTAGTTTTGAAAGACCTTTCCAACGGTTGAAGCAAAAAAAAAAAAAACACCCCCACTTTACGTGTAGGGGAGGTACCTCAAAAAAAATATTTTTTTAGATTTTATTGTACGACTTCGTCGGTTTTATTGATTTATATATTCATGCCGAATTTCTGCTTTCTAGCACTAACGACCACGCACGGAGCAAAGCCTCGGAAAGACAGACAGACAGACGGACATGGCGAAACTATAAGGGTTCCTAGTTGACTACAGAACCCTAAAAATTTGTGTACAGATTATCCAATCTGGATATTGAAAATATTTGGACACTATTTGCTGTATATCAACCACAAATATGCCCCTAAGTACGTTTAATTTTTTTGGAATTTAAATTCTTATAAGAGTATTTAAAAAAATGTATCAAATCTGTTATTCGCTCCAAATTTTACAATAATTAAATAATTGAAAAAAAAAACAAACGTAGGCTCATAGCATAGCTATGGTTAATATACATCAAATTATGTAAAAATATTTTCCATAATGTCAATATGCAGGGAGGAAAATGGGGTCTACGTTTGTATGGAGAAACGGCCGTCCCCTTTCCTCTTAATAAGCGTTTAAGAGTACCTACCGTAGCAAGGTCGAAGCCACCATTAATTTGGAGCAAGCAATTACCTGTCGAGGAAATGAACGCAATAAAAGCGGCTCGCCAGCACCTTACACCCTCAGACCTATAGTTGTGCCGTTCTCGAGAATATTCTACATTTACTTCTCGCGCGAGAACATTACCCATACAAAACGGAGAACATTCTCGAGAACGAAAACTATCAGACCCTCAGAGCGTTTACACATTGTCCGATCCGATATCGGCTGTCGGAAGGATGTAAATTGTAACATATTTGTGCTTCTTTGTGTTAATTTATGCATTTACTAAATCATTATTACCAAAAAAACGATATATAACGGAAAAAAGACGCACTTCATGGCATACTGCACTGTCCCGCAGCTTTTCTGTCATGAACACAGTTTTAGCTATGTCGGACGATAATTTTTGTTTGTGTGCGTGCATGTGTAGCAATATGTTTCTAGTAGTGTGCGTGATCTGAAATGACCGAAAGGGATAAACTTATGTATCTTTTAGTATTGTTTGTCGCAAAACGTTCAAGTTGATAAACAAGACCAAGTAAGTAAATATTCTTTCAAGTGCGGGTAGTTCTATAAACTCGCGCAGCTAGATGTTGATAATGATAACTTAAGCCAGTCTTTCTGCGGGACCACGCGGACAATGTCGTCTTCGAAACGTCGGAGGAGGTAATTACCTATACGCGATTAAGAGGAATTCCTAGTTGCGATTTTTCCATACAAACGCTCTCGACTGTTTCCTCCCTGGATATTTAACCTAGAGCAATGTTTTTTTTTTCAAATATCATCAATATCTGTGCCGCTATGCTTTGCTTTTCTGGATTATTTTATTTTGAAGCGACTTACAGCGCCTCGAAAATCGCAAAAACGGCTCAATTGAATTGGCTGCAAAAAACGGCGCAGTATACAAATATGACAACAAATATCCAAAAAATTTAAACATAGCGGCATAGATTATTTCTTCCTCTTGCAGTTTCCAAAATTTCATAATGATTGGTTGCATGTTGGAGGAGGAAACAGTGGAGAGCGAAACCTCGATTTTTGAGTTTTCTGCGTGGGAATTTTAGTCCGAGCTGCAGTTGTTCTAAATTAGAACTTCTAATCACACGCACGCACTCCCGCCGAATCTTGCTCAACTAGGAATTCCTCTTAAGTCGGGATGCCAGACGCGCAAACCCAGTAATATTGATAGCATAAACTCTAGGTCCATGGGGTCCCAGCGCGCACAAGTTTTTTGAGACAAAAATCGCGAAGCGTGTGGTTGACGTAACTAGTGACCGAAGAGCTGGCGGCTTACTCGCACAACGTTTCCGTATTGCGATACAACGAGGAAATGCCGCCAGCTTCAATGTCTCTAGGGCCTATTTTGGATTTAAGCTAGTTATAGTAATCCTCTGTATATATCCATTATGCATATTATTTTTATAAATAGTCATTCTATTTAGGATAGCATTAGTATATTTTCTATTTTTATTTTCTTTATTTAGAAACAAACAGTCTCTTATATTGATAATTTTTTACAATATAGGGTAATAGACTTATAGACCTACAGTTTCCTTAAATATAGTATGAAAACCATATAACCTAAATATATATAATTACTAAACTAAACCTGAAATTCTAAGTTGCCAAATTGAAGTTACAAATAATGCTCGTACATCCTAACAAAAATAAAAGCAAAGATGAAGTACATTGCAATAACACTAATAACAAACAATAATTGTAATTAAAGTTAACTATCTAATTTAAGTCCATTAATACATTTCAATGTAAGTTGTTTGAAACTACCGAACTTTTCACTGAAAATATCTACATTTTGAAACTTATCATCATACATCCTGCATGCTCTTCTAATGAAACCGTTTCTCGCATATGCGGTTCGACTACGAGGAATATAAAAGAGGTTCTTCTTTCTATAAAAAACTAGTCGTTTCTTTAACTCGACATTGTACATCTTTTTCCAGGGCTAACTCCTAGCATATACAGGGTATTTATTTAGTCACCTGCAATAATTTACGGGGTGAATATATAGGTCATACTGAGCAACTTTTACTATGGAACCAACCCCGAAATCGCGAAAAACATTAACTGTTTCAACCACTTTGGCTGCCCGATCTTTACATTTTCTATGGGAGATTTTTTTTTTTTTTTTGCGATATCGGGATTGGTCCTATAATAAAAGTTGCTCAGTATGACCTATATATTCACCCCGTAAATTATGGCAGATGACTAAATAAACAGCCTGGAGGGTCTGCTATCTTGTGACCTGAATCGGAAACGTAAACATGTACATTGACACTTCACGCCAAAGCACCAGCCAAAGCAGCCAGTGGATGTCATTCCAGATCTAGAGCAGAGCCCAACTGGGGAAGTACCTCCACCTTACAGAAAACAGCAGCCAAATAACACTAGACCCTACTCATAGTGTTGTGTTCCTGCCGGTGAGTAAAGTTGCCAGAGCTCAACGAGGGGGTTGTGTTTAGGGTCGGCAACGCGCATGTAACTCCTCTGGAGTTGCAGGCGTACATAGGCTACGGAGACTGCTTACCATCAGGCGGGCCGTATGCTTGTTTGCCACCGACATAGTATATAAAAAAAAAACAAGTGCTGTCATGTACGTTTTCTTGTCCATAGTAGGTTCTGCCATCTTGTGGGGTACATTCGAAGCATAAACTTCACATTTACACCTCGCGCCAAATATCTGACTCCTACAGTTTATGCACACTATATTGCCTACGCGATAATACGTCGCGATATAAAGACAATACAGTAAATTTCCATTTAAATAGACGAGATGATAATATCTCGTGAAACTCTATTACTGAGAGTATATTACTATGTGATATGATATCAGATAGGGGATGAGGGATGACAATATAATTCACAATAAATTTTATCAAATCTATTATAAACTGAGCTGTAAGTAAGAAGGAACTGTAAGCAGTCGGAGGTCAAGGTTTCAATGGTTCTTGGTGATAGTAGTTAGGTAGTGAACTAAAGGCGTTTAGGGTGACCATGTCGTCTAATAATAAATAAATATAAGTACAATCTTTCACAAAAGAGCGATGGTGGCCTAGCGGTAAGAGCGTGCGACTTGCAATTCGGAGGTCGCGGGTTCAAACCACGGCTCGTACCACTGAGTTTTTCGGAACTATGTACGAAATATCATCTGACGACCGGTCTGGCCTCGTGGGTAATGACCCTGCCTATGAAGCCGATGGTCCCGGGTTCAAATCCTGGTAAGGGCATTTATTCGTGTGATGAGCATGGATATTTGTTCCTGAGTCATGGGTGTTTTCTATGTATTTAAGTATTTATAAATATTTATATATTATATATAACGTTGTCTAAGTACCCTCGACGCAAGCCATATTGAGCTTACTGTGGGAATTAGTCAATTTGTGTAATAATGTCCTATAATATTTATTTTATTTGACATTTACCAGTCCCAACAAGGTCTAGTTTACCCTCTGGGTTGGAAGGTCAGACGGCAGTCGCTTTCATAAAAACTAGTGCTTACGCCAAATCTTTAGATTAGTTGTAAAGCGGACCCCAGGCTCCCATGAGCCGTGGCAAAATGCCGGGACAACGCGAGGAAAAGACAAACAGCTACACTCCCTCACACTTTTTGGAGATAAAAAACAAGACAGTGCAAAGAAATTTTACCTTTCCACTGCTGCAATGCTTTCGCAACTGGAATGTAACCTTTAATATATATTCGTCGAATAAACATGGTGCGTAATAATAGCATCAGATAAGTATCATCTTATATAGCGACGTCAGTCATTTCAGAGAGTCAGTGGATGATATCATCCACTATTGCTGTAGGGCGACTACGTTTTGCGGAAAAAAGGATACCAAAAAATCAGTGCCCCTAGTGTAAATTTTGTCGATAGCGAAACGTGACGAACGCGTTTGCGTTAACTCTCATTTTGTATGGGTTTTTCAACAGCGCGCCAAGCGGGACGTTTTGGAAAGTCAAAAATCTCATACAAAATGACACTTAACGCAAACGCGTACGTCACGTTTCGCTGTCGAAAATAGTTACACTAGGGGTACTGTTTTCTGAAACTTGCACTGAAATGTTGACATGACTTACTTCAAATTCGGTCTAGAAATACTATATATCCGGCGCGATGAGTGAAGATGATATGTAAAGGAATTTCATACAGCCTTACACACCTAGGCCTGTAAGGCAACCTTCTTTTGTTTTTAAACGTCAAATTATGACACAACGTCTTGGCATTAAATCATCAAATAGTAGTAGATTCGTAATTTGTTTTTAAGTGTATAAACCTACGAATAAATTCAAATTAAAATTGACTTCCATTTTTTTTCATTGCAACTTTGAGAAAAGCACTATACTATTACAACATTGAATGATCTCCCACTCAACATCAGACAGGCTCAAACCAAGATCTCGTTTAAGAGCATGTTACGCAAGCACTTTTTCGACAAGCTCTCTGGTTAATTGTCCTTCGTAGTCATAGTATTTTTTGCACTGGGTACATAGATTAATATATATGTATGTATATTTAATTATAGTATATTTATGTAAGATTATTACCGTTAGTATATATTATTTATCGCTATTTCGCTTGTTTTAAGTTACTTATTCTGTTTTTTTTTTTGTTTAATGCCTGCACGTACTACTGTTTCTGTTTAGCCTGATGGTTGACTGGTAGAGAATGCCTTTAGGCATTAAGTTCGCCATTTGTATTTTATTTGTTATATTGTGCAATAAAGTTGAAATAAATAAATAAAAACATTAATACACAATGTTCTATTACTTGTATGTACAGCATCAAATCAAGAAACGTATTAAAAGTTTATTAAAATCAAATTGCTAGATTTTACTAGGTACATTGTTAGGAAGACAATAACAATAAATAACATCAGAAGGCGTAAAATAAAACTACCCTTGATTAGAGCTGGTTAATGGAAAATAACTATGAATACTGCTTAGCGCAGATGGAGTCCGGGAAAAAATGGCGGCCATTTATATCACAGCCACGGGCAGCTAAGCTAGTGAAGTGGGGAGGTGACATCATTAATTTTACATTGATATTTTCAGTTATAATTATTTGTGCAACAAGATAGGAAAGTTGGTTTTTCTTGCGAGTGTTGATTTTAAGTCATGAGTAAGCAAAAGATTCTATAATTGAAGATTCTATATTCTAAGTTAGAATCTTGAGCGTATCGAAGGACTCAAAAACACGAGATGTAAAAAAAGTTGCTCTCGTGTAACACATACAACTTCTCACCTCACAAACGACCGTCCCGTCCCCTTTCCTTCTAAATAAATATTGAAGGACAATATATAGGTAAAACAAATTACGGTAGGTATAACTATAGTAAACACTCCTGTAATGGAACAGGCACCAGTAATGGAATAGTATAGAAAAATCCTGTAAAACAAGTATTTACCATCAGTTTTTAATCGCTGGCAACATTTTACCATAAACAAGAGCCAAAGAGCTGCTTAAGTTTAATTTTTCATTGATATTTGTTGTTTTGAAAATGAATGGCGCCATACATTCCATGACTGGAGCAAAAAATCACAGTTTTGATTAGTTAATAATATTGAAACCAATTGCAGTAGCTTTCATTAAATATGTACACAAAAAAATAAAAGACGAATTGGACATTCAACTTTTAAAGCGTAAAGCGGTAGAAATTATACAGGTGTCGGTGAAATATCAAAAATACTGCAAATTTTCTCTTAAATGTTCCATGATTGGTGCCGTTAACATATAAGTGTTATTATAAAGCTAACAATTTTAAACAGGAATAATATAGTTTAGATTCCTGGTTAGTTAACAGGCTTAAATTAATGCGAATGAACTTTACAAGAACATCTTTCAAGGAATAGATAGTTTTTTTTATATGTGTAAATATTACATAATTATTTCCTTCTAAATAAAACAAGTCACTATTCCATTTTTTACAGAATCATTCGAACCATATTTTTAATGAAACATATCCTTGTTAATTTTACGGTCCACACAAAGAAAGTCTACACACCCAGAAGCTTGACATCATCTTTTATTCCCAACTTATTATTCTGTCCAAATTCCAACAATTACAATGTTAAATTAGACATGGCGTCAATTAACATTTCACCAGAAGCACTCACCATCGGCAATTTACAACAAAAAGGTTATAATTCTTCCATAGACAATAGTGTTTTCATCGGTGACACAAACAATAAGTTGTTTTTAAACCCCGGTAGCAATTATTGAAGCTAAGCTTTTGTACACATCTTTTTTTTTACAGTTTTGAGACTTGTGTTGTATAAATAAAGGTCTACCACATTCAGATTGTTTATGGATTTTAAATAAGCGTTAAAGGTTTCATAAAAAATATTATTGCACTGTAGAGCTCTTAATTAAAATTTATTAGGTATATAGTCTGTCAAGCAATTTGCGTCAGTAGAAAAATGCGGCAAATTAAAAAAAATGTGAGCGCGATTGGTTTTCGTCGAAATTTGAAATTCGCGCCTTTTTCTAGTGACAAACTTGTTTGACCGGCTATATATTATAAACATCTGGTAAATTTTGAAATTTACTCCTTAAAAATCTATTTCATATATAAGATTTCAAAAATGTATGGGAAGTAAACTGCATGGTGGGGGTAAGTAAAGCGATCCCAGCGCATAAGGTGGTAAAAATTTGAACTAACTGCGGATAGCGTCTTTAACATTTCGTACAATTATATGGCTCGAAATGAAACTTGGATTTACGATTACTCCTGAAATATTCATTTAAATTGTATGGTGTAAGGGACCATTTGTAAGCTGTATGAAATGCTTAATATAACTAACGTATTTATTTATTTTGATAATTGTTAATAATGTATTCATGTAAATAGCTTTGCAAATGCCACGTATTACGTGATCTTTTTCTAGAAGTTACGAATATGTATAGTAAGTTATCCTTAAAAGATAGACATTTAACATCGCGGACTTTTTTGTAGACCTATGAATGAGAAACAACCCCACCATACATTGTGTTGTTATAGCTCAAACGGATTAGGCAGCGTTTTCGATTAAAGCTCCTAGCCAGCGTGATTTTTTCCGACAACATCGTTATATTTCAAACAATTTACACAAAACCTTAACAAGTTATATAGGTACTTAAGCCTTCCTCAAGAATCACTCTATTGATAGATGAAAGTCGTATGAAAATCCGTTCAGTAGTTTTTAGTTTTGGAGTAGTTTTATAAGATGTAGTGAATTGACGTTTTCCCCTAGACTTACGGACACTAGGTTGCGTGACAGTCGTGCACGCTCCCAAATAGCAACGGCTGCATGGAGGTGGCATAGTAGGTCTTAAGTGGTCGGTTTGGATGTTTTTTTTTATTTGAAAGGAGGTATTATATCGGTGGTTCTTAAAACATGTATTATCAAAATCGGTTCATCTGTTTTATTGCGTTAAATGTTTATTATTGAAATTTAATTTTGTATTTCCCATTGTACTTATAGAGTGACGGACGTATGATTTTTCATTGCACTAAGAAATTAATTAGAAATATAAATAAAACTCACAAAGAATTTACTTATAGCACTTTTGAAAGATGACTATAATGTATTTGCTTTCGGTATTATACTCATAAACAAATCTATTAGTTTTTGCTGAGCGAGAGCGAAGCGTAAGTTGACTCCGTTACAGGGGGCCTACCGCGAAAACCGAAATTCGCAATTTGCGGGGATCTTTCTCTTTTACTCTCACTAACACGTAATTAGAGTGACAGAGAAAAATGCCCGCAATTGACGAATTTCGATTTTCCCGGTAGCCGCCCAGGTTGTGAACAATACTTTCGTATGTTCTATCCGACTGTTCTCCTCTACACGTTGTATTTCTCGACAGATTCTCGTAAAATATTCTAAAAGGATTCGAAATATATACAGATTTGTTTTGTCGCTTCAGTTTTTGGAAAAGATTTAAAATGGTTGAGTATGTAGGTTGACAAACTTGTGAGCCCCTAGTATTCTAATGTTAACTTGTTAAGTCGATCACCTCCGCAAATTTCATTCCCATGGCAGAAGGAAAATCTGGTATAATTGTCCTAATATTGCAATTTCTTTCCCATTCCAAACATTTACGTAAAAGCCTTTACTGTTTAATTTTAAAACGCCCTAAAAGCATCAAAATACCTTGAACACTACGCCCTTTCATACTAACTAAATACAGGCAGTTGTGATATTTCCAGCAAATTCAAATAAAGAACGGAGCGCGAGCAATTTGTTTTGGCCAATCACACGCTGCGTAGTTTTTTTGAAACAGCCAATAGCGGGAGAGAGATAAAGGCCCGTTTCGCTCCAGGATTTCTGGGCTGAAGTCCCTGACCGCTTTCACGTATATTTTACTAAGAAAAGCGTTCAGTGAATTTTGGACCGTATTGTATTGTATAATCAGCCATGATGGCAGGCGAGGGCGATTCATGAACGAGGTTTAGAAACGAAAGGACTTATTTCGCCTGTTTTTCCTCTTCGTGCAAGACAGGGATAGCGCTATTGGGGGGCTGTGGAGTGAAAAGGACGCACTGCGAGGACGGTTAGGCTTTTTAAAGGGGAGATTGGGGTAAAGTAATTTCCCGGCTTTTATTCAACGTGCTACGAACAATGTTCCGGATTTGGGGAACGTTTTCGTTCTAGCGTTTGAAATTGTAATTTCTTCGTATTTTACCTATAAGGTATAGTGAAAAGTCCTGAAAATGTAGACTTAACTAATTCAAATTTTTGACATTTTAGACCAAACTTAGGTACTTAAATTGAAGTTCAATAGTACTTGCAAATAATGTAAACAAACCAACAGATATAAGACCCTCGGCAGAGAGTACCATTTTGTACCATTTGGCGTTGAAACTCTAGGTCCATGGGGTCCCAGCGCGCACAAGTTTTTTGGAGAAATCGCGAAACGTCTGGTTGAAGTAACTGGTGACCGAAAAGCTGGCGGCTTCCTCGCACAACGTATCAGTATTGCGATACGAGGAAATGCCGCCAGCATCCTTGGTACAATCACGTCTGAAAATACCGGTACGAAAAATGTGCCATAAATATGTATACACTACCTTAACATATGGGCAATAAAGTCGTGTATACATATTTTTGGCACTTTTTTCGTATCGATATTTTCAGACGTGACCGTACAAGGGCCTATTTTAGATATAAGCTAGTTATAGTAATCATCTGTATATATCCATTATGTATATTGTTATTGTAGATGACGATTTGACGACCGGTTTGGCCTAGTGGGTAGTGACCCTGCCTACGAAGCTGATGGTCCCGGGTTCAAATCCTGGTAAGGGCATTTATTCGTGTGATGAGCATGGATATTTGTTCCTGAGTCATGGGTGTTTTCTATGTATTTAAGTATTTATAAATATTTATATATTATATATATCGTTGTCTAAGTACCCTCAACACAAGCCTTATTGAGCTTACAGTGGGACTTAGTCAATTTGTGTAATAATGTCCTATAATATTTATTGTACATAAAGAATTTACATTAATTATTTGCAATTTAATTGAACTGCACTTTGATTCCGCAGCAAGCTCGGTCAAATTTCACCTTCCCATACAAACGGAGTTCCGTTCTCATTTTAAAACTACGTGATGGATTGTAATGAAACTTCGCACATATAATGACATGAGGTATATCTATGCCTGTAATTAATTTATATAGCTCCAGCTTATAAAACAAACGAAATAGAGCAGAAACAAGTTTTGTATGAAATTTTTTTATAACGATAGGCAAGCGTTTGACCACGATCTCACCTTAAACTTAAATTCGCTGTATTTTTTTAACTATAGTATCTGAAGCTACATGAACTAATTACAGGGCCTATCCTGTTGTAAGTACTAAGTTTCAGAGCAATCTAGATAGTCGTTTCAAAACGAGAGCGTAACTACGTTAGTATGGAGAACTTGCGGACTGTTTGCTGTTGCGCGCTACTCTTTTTGAGGGCCTCGGCCGCCTCCGCCGCCGTGCCGGCTCTGAGGACTACCGCGAACCACGTTCGACGTGTTGCCTCTCTGTCGCACTTGTAGATTCTTACGTAAGTGTGACAGGGAGGCAACACATCGAACGTGGTTCGCGGTAGGCCCCCTGTGTGTAGTACCGTGGAGGTGGGAAGGTGCTACCGTGTCAACACAAGTTGCGTCCCACATATTACAGAACTAGATATAGCTGATGGTAATGTTATTATATGTGCAGTTTCATTACAATCCATCACGTAGTTTTAAAATGAGAACGAAACTCCGTTTGTATGGGAAGGTGAAATTCTGCCGAGCTTGCCTAGGTCTCATTTTTTTGTGTTTATTTTGAAATATAATGAATTTAATCTTGTTGTTTTCAGACGAATGTAGGTTTACCATGATATTTTTTTTATCCTTTATGAAGCAGTAAAGATTTGCATCATAATTTGAGTAATCGCCAAAAAACAGGCAGTCTTAATACAAGGGCCTCATAATGTTCCAAAACTTATATGTATAACCTACAAAATATCAAAAGTACGCGAAAACAGCATAATTCTGTTACATTGTAAGCTCAGTTTATGTTTTAATCTCGTTCGTAAATAGTGATGTTACACGTTTTACCTTGAACTGGGATTTTTTATTTTATTTATTATAACATTAAAATATAAAATATGTGTACCACAAAACAAAATATTCGCCAAACTGCGAGACAGTTTGTTGGCGATGAGCTGAGAGATGGGGGATTGGATGGAGATGAGAATGTTGCCGGCTGATTGGGAATTTTGATTTTCCATGTGCAACTTTCATTGAGGTATAGAACTAGTCGGCATCTCTAAAAAAAATAGTTCCGCACCTCAATGAAGTGCCCGCACTTCACTGCGTTTAGTACGTCTCCGACTACTGGCGAGATGCCACGCATGTGCCAAAAAATTAAAAATGTCATTGTGCGTAATGAAAATGTATTCTAGGTAATAATATCAAAAAAAACATAATAAAAGCAATATATTAACAATCCACTGCGAAAAACACACTTGTCTTAAGCTCATTTAGATTATTTTGCAACGTCACTTTAAACACTCGCGGTGGTACGCCATTTTCGTTTGGCGCATACATATTCTGAAAACTAATTACAAAAAAAAAATACATACTCAAACACAAAATAGCATTCACGTAATATTAGGAATTCATTACAATTAAAGCAATAATGCTATAATTATTAATAATAATTTTCGCCTCTGGCTAGCTACACAGCTATGCTTATTCTTTAACTTAGTGACAGACGTCAAACGCCGAAAATGGCGGACACAACCAGTTCTCGATAGCCTACATAGTGCTTAGTGTAGCTTGCATAGTGGCAACTTTAGGACTTTAGGATTGTTTTACCTTGATAATATTAAATCTCAATACTTCTGAAAATATTCTTAGTATATACTCGAAAAGAGTAAATTAAAAAAATAAACAAAGTAAAAGCGTAGTAATTATCGAACAAAGTGATCGAAAAATACACTTTTGATGCAAAACTCAAAAAAATTATGAACGAAAAAAAATTGACAAATAGATTATAAAATAAAAATATTTATATTAACATACATATATTATGTAGGTAGGTACGTATCTGAAAACCATGCATTGCACAATGCATTACTGTGTTACTGAAGGTAACTATGTTTATCATTCTACTAGTAACTATAAGACCTGTACTGTAATTGCACTTGTAATTGTACTGACCGTCTAGCATGAGTTGCGTTCTCGCGCGCGAGTCCATACTTTAAGTTGCGCAGGATTTATGGACATATGGAGTCGCGCCCGAGAACGCAACACGTGCTAGCCGGTCAGGACATAGAATGTAGATTGTGGGTCCACTAAATCCGGATATTTGCTTGCTGAAGGTCACGAATCATGTTGTTCCTCCATATCGGAGCCATCCGTCCATCGGAGCAACCGTGAGCATTAGCGAAGCGGGGACAAAACTCCCATTAGTCCCATTAGCTCGATTCCCTCACCACCCAGATCGAGTCGCTCAACTAATCTCGCTGGAGCGCCGAACTTAATTGGTCTAAACTGAAACAAATGTCATATACTAAGAAAAAGTGACCAAGGTCTCCAGTGCCCAAGGTTGGAATCGAACCAGCGTCCTCTGCTACCGCGGCAGGTGCCTGAGCCGTTCGACCACCGGGGTTACGGCGGCAAGGACGCCGGACACGAGATTAGTTGAGCGACTCGATCTGGGTGGTGAGGGAATCGAGCTAATGGGACTAATGGGAGTTTTGTCCCCACTTCGCTAATGCTCACGGTTGCTCCGATGGACGGATGGCTCCGATATGGAGGAACAACATGATTCGTGACCTTCAGCAAGCAAATATCCGGATTTAGTGGACCCACAATCTAGATTATTCTACATTCTATGTCCTGAACGGCTAGCATGTGTTGCGTTCTCGGGCGCGACTCCATATGTCCATAAATCCTGCGCAACTTTTCCAAGTATTATGCATATCTTACTGAAGGATTTTTGGCGCCCCCATATCAATAGGAGTATTCAAGTGTGACGCAGAAGAGTAGGTATTGCATTTTCCCTCGGACACCTTCCTTCTACACAGCCCGATCGCTCTACTGCTCCAGAAGTTTAACAGCTCAAGTAAGATTAAAATAAGTTTTTGGCAAAAAACGAATTTTTGTTACAAGCTTTTATTGTTGACTGTACTTTTATTAGCACAGGCAACGAATACTTATCGAGGCAATTCTAAAAACTCCAAACACAATTACGTTGGCCACACCCTGTTTCCATCATTATAATATCAGGTCCATATCATCACAATATTGCATTGTCATCCGATTTACATACATTTGCGAAATTTCAGCTTCATCGGAATACGGGAAGTAGGTGAAATTTAACTTGCAAGATTTGACCCGTACAAACGTAGTTTTTTTTATAGTTACATACATTGCAAGTTAAAAAAAAAAGCTTGTAAAAACCGTGACTCAAGCGCATCCGATTGTTGTATAAGTAATTAACATTCCTTGACGACCGGTTTGGCCTAGTGGGTAGTGTCCCTGCCTACGAAGCTGATGGTCCCGGGTTCAAATCCTGGTAAGGGCATTTATTCGTATGATGAGCATGGATATTTGTTCCTGAGTCATGGGTGTTTTCTATGTATTTAAGTATTTATATATTATATATATATCGTTGTCTACATATACTTAGTCAATTTGTGTAATAAATGTCCTATAATTTATTTATTTATTTATTATTTATACTTTGTTTCTCTTCAAGTTACTATCAATTTAGGAATATTCCCGATCACCGGAAAATTCCAGCGGCCATCACTACTGGTAACCCGTCCGCCATTCTTGTTTCCACAGACAATGATCGCAGTTTATCCGCGAGTCTGCGAGCTGCGCGCTCTAAATGACGTTAATTTTGGCGCGAAACGACGCTGCGCTGCTATTGGCGCGTAATTTGTTGTCTGTGCTCCGTTGTTTATGGACGGATTTATTTTCTTGAGGCTTTGATAAATTCATAAGGTCGCTGAGATTCAAAGGTTGCAATGGGCCTTATGACGCATTAAAGAGGTTTCGCTCTGTTTATTATGTACTACGCTCGCGACTTAATTTTCAACTCCATTTTCATCCAATTAAGGGTAGAATTTCTAAAAATCTTTTCTTAGTGAAACTCTACAACAGTTGAAGGATATGATAATCTACCTTCAATGGTTTAGGGTTTGCGATATCTATTAGTACCTATCTATAAAACATGATAGAACGCAACTGTTTATTATAAATATTTAGTTATAATGGGTCGAGATCAATGTATTCATTTCCGACAAAATAGTAATCGAGCCAATAACGTCCCACTTTGTCGCTTGCCAATGGACGAGATTTGCTCGTATCTTGATACAAATAACTTGTCCAGCCGTTCTTATAGGGAGCGTGCATGAAGTGTAGGAGACAGCACAGGAGCCGTCAGATTTTTGGCGCGAGGCGTAAATGTGATGTTTATTGTTCCGATGTAGCCCACAAGATGGCAGAACCTACTATGCACAAGAAAACACGTGACCTGTAAAAGTACATGTATATGGTTCCGATTAAGGCCACAAGATGGCCGACCCTCCAACGCGCACGGTCCCTATGGCAAGCGACAAAGTGAGACGTTTTTTCGGCCGCTATCACAATATTATATTCGTTATAGAAAGAAAATTAATTCGAAAAAATTGTCATGTCCAACCTTAACCACAAGCTTTACGTTATACGACATGTGAAGGTGTAAGTATAGCACGTAAGTACTAATGTTTATTTTATATGCGTGTATTTTCTAGCATGTCATGTGAGAGAATGGATGAAGATCGGAACGTAAAAAAGTTTTTGGTAAAAATTTCATTTTTGGTACAAGCTTTTATCGCTGACTGTACTTTTCTTTCCACAGGCAACTAATACTCATCGAGCCAATTCTAAAAACCCCAAACACAATTTGGTTGCGTTATTTTATCACAGAGTTCCTATGTCCAACTCTTGTCTCCATCATCAGATCAGCTCGATGGTACCATAATATTGCATTGTCACCCGACTTACATATGTATGCAAATTTTCAGCTCAATCGGAAACCGGGAAGTGAATCAAATTTAACTTGCAAGATTTGATTACAAACAGACAACGGTCAGGTGAAAGTAAATAAAAGCTTGTAAAAGAGCGTACTTGGGTTGCCTAGCAGGAGGACGTCCTATCCTGGTCCGTCTGGAGCGACATGGAGGCGGATCTGCGCGAACTTCGAGTCAACAATTGGCAAGATATCGCACAGGACCGAGAAAAGTGGCGCTGTCTTGTGTCGGAGGTCAAACCCCATCTTGGGTCGCTGAGCCAACGGAGTAAGTATTCTCTAGTAAGTATATAAGGCTAACCTATTCCAAATAAAGTGATATCATCTATGACTTGCATTGTTATCACTTGTCTCCAACTTCCGTCCCTACATGGGTATCTTCCTCCTCACGTCACCTTTTTGTAAAATATTTATAGAAATATTATACGCATACCCAAAGCTCAGTAAAAGATTAGGCACATCGTGTGACAATTACTAGAGATGCCACCAATATTCGGCAACTCTTCGGACGAAACCTTCGCATAATAGGGTTGTTTCCATCTACAAATCTTAGGGCAGAATTGTATCCCAATAAATTTTTTTGGATTATAAGAACATGTTAAAGTACTTTTAGGGGACCTGTAATGACCATATTTTTGTAACTATTTAATTTAAAATATCTTTTGGCACACGTCACGTGACCAAACTCGAAACGTCTTTGAAGATACTGATGACGTCACAACTCTCGGATTGACACTGTTGACAGTTAGGCGATAAACAACAAATGACAAATGTCAGTTGCCAGCTCGTATCTTCTACGTGTGTATGTAGTTATGTGTCAAACCGTAAACTGTGACGTCACACAATTTTTAAAGAGCGTTTTGTTCGCGAAAGCATCTGTCAAAATATATTTTGTTAATTTAACTTATTAAAAGCCGTTTTTAGTATAAAAGTTGAATTTTAGGGCAAGTTTTAGTTAATATAGAACGTAATACATGTGTTTCAAAAAATTGGAAACAACCCTATTACTAGAGATGCCACCAATATTCGGCAACTATTATATCTACTTACACCTACCTAAAAAGAAAATATACACAACAAAAATATCAGCAGACCGCTACATTTGATATTTAAAATGTATTCTTTCAAAGTTGTTAAATACGAAGGCTCATTTTAGAATTTGTCAATAGCAAATACATAATTAAATTTTTTTCGTGCGTTCGAGTTAATTGACTCTAACTTCATTGACTAGTTCAGCAAAACGAACTACGCAACATGCGGGATGTTACTCTTTTTGTCTCACTAAGACGTAATAAGAGTGACAGAGAAAAATGCCCGCAATTGACGAGTTTCGATTTTCATAGTTATACTGAGCAACAATTTTTTTTTTTTTATAGAACGTCGGTGGCAAACAAGCATACGGCCCGCCTGATGGTAAGCAGTATCCATAGCCTATGTACGCCTGCAACTCCAGAGGAGTTACATGCGCGTTGCCGACCCTAACCCCCTCCCGCCCCTCGTTGAGCTCTGGCAACCTTACTCACCGGCAGGAACACAACACTATGAGTAGGGTCTGGTGTTATTTTGGTTTAAATCTTCGTTGGCGAACAGTGTCCATAATTAATGTGACTCATAATGTTCACATTGTATCAATTGTATGCCGAATATTCGGAGCTTTGGCCGAGAGGGACCGAATATCGTCGTTGAGAATGGCAAATCCGTTATGTGCTCGATTTTTGATTTACAAATAGTTTTAAACAAATACCTTAACCTAACAACAAAATACATAAGGTATTTTTTAATTTGATTAAAATCGCGCACGGATACCGGTTTTGGCGCATTCTCAACGACGATATTCTAACAATTACTTCGAACTTATCTCAATAATCACTCCAAACAAACGTGTGTTAAAAGCTACAGCAATTAAAAGAAATTGTACCAATTTCTCCTTAGCATATTAACTGGCATAATGAACAATGGCGTCGAAAAAACGCGGGAAACATTTTGACGTTTCTTGAAATGGTTTATGGCCAGTCCGCAATTGTTCAAAAAAGGTTTTATGACCAAAATGGCCGCACCCGCTGCGCTAAGCGTTGGCGTTGATAGCCGTACGGTAGCAAATGATTAGTTTCGGGCGCTTTAAAGTGTAAATAATCTTGTCTGGGTGTGAATGGTTTGTTTGGTATGACTAAACTCTTTGGTTCTGTTTCGTACTGCTATAATTTATTCTCCGAAAATTATGTGTAGCCATGCGTTTTGTGATGCGCAATGTTACCTATGTGTCTTCGTAAACTGAAAGAATCGTGTTTTATAAGTAGTAACAGAGCCCCTAGTCTAAATTTATTCGATTTCGTGACGTGACGTACGCGTTTGCGTTAAGTCTCATTTAGTATGGGATTTAGAAACAGCGCACCAGAAACGGCGGAACGTTTTGGAAACTCAAAATCCCGTACAAAATGAGACTTAACGCAAACGCGTACGTCACGTTACGCCATCGAATAAATTTACACTAGGGGTCCTGTACCGCGTGTGGTCCGTGTGGAACACGTTTAAGAGAAAAGCCGTGTTTGCCTCACTCCCTGGAGTGACGAAAGTAGGCTTGTCCGAACTGCTGAGGTGAAAAAAGTATTTTCACCACACAAGCTGGTAAAGGTTCTCTTGATTGTTCAAAAACTGATGAGAAAGTTGCATTTTATCCACATGTGGGGCAAAGTAATCAGATGCAAATTTTGAGTTGTTTCCTTATGTTAGCTAGTGGAATTGACTTTTAAATATTCAATGACGTTCATTTGGATATCATTTGGTTTGATTATGTTTAATATCTTACAGTTAATATGTTCTTCGGGTTGGTGTGGGGTATAATTTTGTATGTCACTCGGAGGCAAAATTTGTTTAATCTTTCGAGGGGTTAAACAACAACTATGCTCACTTTTTTCAATATACATCTTCTTCTTCTTCCTCGCGTTGTCCCGGCATTTGCCAGGGCTCATGGGAGCCTGGGGTCCGTTTCACAACTAATCCCAAGATTTGGCGTAGGCACTAGTTTTTACGAAAGCGACTGCCATCTGACCTTCCAACCCAGAGGGTAAACTAGGCTTTGTTGGGATTAGTCCGGTTTCCTCACGATATTTTCCTTCACCGAAAAGCGACTGGTAAATATCAAATGATATTTCGTACATAAGTTCCGAAAAACTCATTGGTACGAGCCGGGGTTTGAACCCGCGACCTCCGGTTTGCAAGTCGCACGTTCTTACCGTTAGGCCACCAGCGCTTTTTCAATATACATAGTTTTAAAATAAGTAACTTGTCTATATTCTTCCTAGAGATAGAAAGACACAATTCTTGAAACGGCTTTGAACACTCCTAACCCGTGCCTCCGAAATAAAACATATATTAGGCACGTCCCCAGGGCCCACTGCTACATTTTCCCGGGAAAAAATAGTGGAGATAGTGGGATGATTGCCCGGAATATCCGTGATCCGGGCCGGGTATTTACGAGCGACCCGGATTAAAAAATAACCCGGGTTTTATACCTGCCGGTGACGTCGGATTATTTATTTATGGCGGAATATATTGGGGGTGGAAAGGACAGAATTATGTGGTTCTAGGTGCTAATAGGAGTGTGTTTGTTTAATATTAAATTTGCTGGATTTTTGTAGCTTTGCTGAGCTTTGTTAACGTACATGGAGGTACAATAAGTAAACAATAATAAATCTATATTAACACAACTCAATACTAAAGTAACACAAAGATATAATCTATTTATTGACAATAACAATATACATAATGGATATATACAGATGATTACTATAACTAGCTTATATCTAAAATAGGCCCTTGAGGCATTGTACCAAGGATGCTGGCGGCATTTCCTCGTTGTATCGCAATACTGATACGTTGTGCGAGGAAGCCGCCAGCTCTTCGGTCACCAGTTACGTCAACCAGACGTTTCGCGATTTCTCCAATAAGTATAGATATGAAATGTTAGAGCCGGCAGATGACTGAACATTATGGAACTTTCAGTAGAACTAGTAGAAAAGCGGCGGGGAATTAAAAATCCCCACCGTAAATTTTAGCATGGTTTATGGCGGACAACAAATAACCCGACCAAATTACGTAGTTTGCTTTTGGTATGTTGTCAGGAATGTTAATACGTGTTTTTAATTTTGTCGCATTGCGTATGCTCTGTCCCTCACGGGCGCACGCGTATAATACATCTATGTGATCCTACCATCTATGTTAACGTATGAATCCGCCATTTTGAAGAATATACTAAAACTGGATGTACAGTCGCCATCAGATATATAGGAGCGGCCGAGGTGCTCATAAATATCTGAACACGTCTCTATTATCAAGGCATTAGAGTGCGTGATTAGATGGCGACTGTACAAAAAAAATAGTACTTGCTCACATAATTTGCCGAGACACGATGATGTATTTCTGATGCCGCTATAACAACAAATTCTAAAAACAGAATAAAATAAATATTAGTGGGGCTCCTATTAATTGGCGTGTTTTGCGTAATGGTACGGAACCCATCGCGCGCGAGTCCTCGCACTTGGCCGGTTTTTAGGTACGTAAAGGCTAAGAACAATTCCCTATTTTTTTTAAAACCCCGTTTTCTATTTGTTTGACTTGAAAATTATCCGACTTTAACCCTTTAACACGAGTCCATAACAAATCTAATAACGGAACGCCCCTAACTCTCACCCCTAAAATAATAACGGAGCATGATCCCTGCTTATTCGCTAATATAATAACAAGATTGTTACCTCATTTATTATTTAAATATTCGTCACATCCCGTGTTACAATCGCTAGCCGAGTGAAGGCTAGTGTACAAGTAAATTGCACATGCATCATATTCATCATTTGCCCCATCAGCATTTAGTTTATATAAAAGTGTTATGATTAGTCAATAAGTAACCTTTTTTATTCATTAAATAATCACGTTCGCTACTATATAAGTGTGCACACCTATCAAGTTATAATAAAGCAAGTTTATATCAAGAATACGTCTTTCGTGTTTCACATTACTATCAAGATATCTATCAAGTAAATGTTAGAGTTAGCAAGTACTCTAACAGCTAGTCAAAAACATTTTTTTCTACTCGTCGACTGCAATGGTTGAATTAAGATTTCGTATACTAAACTGTAATTGCGTGCTTTTCATGTATGGGCTCCTAACTCAACTATAATATTCATTTCGATCCGCAGTAGTCAACCATAAAAAATACCAATTACGTGTCCGCCGCGCTCCCATAGAAAAGACTAAACGAGAGTCGCGCGTTAATTTTTTTTTTTTTTCATCAAACCCATACGTGTGGGGTATCAATCAATCAATCAATATCATTTATTTGCAAGAATACTTAATTATAGTTACAGGATGTTCTTGTAGAATATTGTACAGTTTTCTATCGTAATTAAACGATGCGCAAATTTTATTGTACAGTAATTTTTAGTCCAATACAATGTGTTAGACTGAAAATAACTATACTATTAAATTTAATTAAATTGCATGCAATAACAATTACGATAAATAGATTAGACTATAAAAATTGCCTTTATGTCTTTTGTACTACATTTTCGTCTACTGAGATACTTACCAATTTTCATTAATTATTTAGGTTTTAGAGTAAAAAAGTATTATTTTAGATGACTCGTAGAAAAGGTGTTTTATACAATAGTGATATAATCAAGTTTTTCAAAGTCGTACCTTTCTTAGGCAACTCAGCAAGCTTCGTTGCCTAAACACGGTACTCGACTAAAAAGCTCTCATTCGGTCCAGAATGCGGAGCTCTTCAAACGTACCACATTGTATCAAAATCTGATTTAAAAAAATCGACAACAGAGCAATAGGTTTTTATTAATGCACTGAAAAAAATAGATAGCCGAACTGGTTTTGTAACTTTACAAAATAACTAAACTACGGTTATAAGAAAATAAACTTTGCATAAATTTACAAACTTATTTTGTAGTGTATACCCAGTACCTGAACACTGATAGCCAAACACGGTTTTGTAACATATAACACATAGTTCGCAAGTCCCAATTTTTGTGTAAACAGTAACCAAAATTTTGTTACAGTTATGCAAACCATTTCTTTCAGTGTGTCTGGTTTGATTTATTGGCCGAATTAGATTTAGACATAGACATAGACATAGAAAATTTTTATTCAACATCACATGAAATGGCAGAGTTAACAGACAGTGACATTTAATACAAATAAGCCTTAAATTCAGACTTAAAAACTAAGAAATTGAGTTGTATATATGAGGGAGAAATATTCATGAGTGTTAAAAAGGAGCTTGCCTCAGCATAGTGTTGCAGTGTATTTACTACAACGCTGGTTTTCAGGCAGACCCTTGATATATTATCCCTTACTCGCTGTTAGTCAGAAACTAAATGGCTTAGAGTTATGTTATTATGTTTGAGTGTACACTATATGTATTATAATTTGGACAAAACAAGTGCTAATGTGGTGTGAGCTAAAATGAAAAGTAAAGTATATTAACTTATAAGATTGATACGAGAAAGATAACATAATGTAAGATATACATGCGTGCAAATATACTTAAAAAGGTAAAAATAAATAAATAAATAAAGACATAAGGTGCATAAATATTATCATTATAAATATGACGGCGTGGCTCTAGTACCAGGAGGTAGCGTGATTTGTATTGCTATAAGATGTTGCTTAATTCGCAATTTAAAACTACTTACAGTATTTAAGTTTTTGAGGGGTGGAGGTATATTATTCCAGCATTTCGTTGCTGTATATTTGAAGCTACCTCGAAATGCAGCAGTATGTTGACGTGGTAATACCAATTCGCTACAAACAGATCTGATGCCATACAAGCTCGACCTGCTAGCGCGCCATGTGAACTTATCATACAGATACTCTGGCTCGGAGGTTTTAAAAACTCCAAACAATAAAGATGACAGGTGTAGTTCTCTACGAAGTGCCATTTTGAGAATACCCGCTGAGTTTAAATAAGGTGTCACATGCTCTCGCGGTGGAATTCCGAAACAATAACGAGCACATGCATTCTGCACTCTCTGTACTACACGGTCAGTGCGGGCTAGTAGACGTGGACCATAGACTATGTCTGCATAATCGAATTTAGAAAGTACCAAAGAATTACAAAGTTTGATTCGCAGATCGACGCTGAGAAAATTCCGGATTCGATAAAGTATTTTGAGTCTATAAAATGCATTTCTTGTAATTTCCGCAATATACCCCTCGAAACGCAATGACTGATCCATTAGTAATCCCAGATTGCGTGCCTCCGATACACGTTCGACTTCATTTCCCGCGATAATAACTGCTGGTTTATGGCGTTCGATCCTCTTAATTTGATGTTTAGAGCCAAATACCATAACTTTAGATTTACTTGGATTTAACACCAAGCAGTTGGACTCTGACCAGGCTGTAATAGTTTCTAGATCTTCATTTAGTTTGGCAACAGCGTGTCCTGTATTATTTGGATTAAATGAGATGTAGATTTGAATGTCATCAGCGTAAAGGTGGATATTACAATGCTTAATGGAGTTACGGACATCTGCGGTGTAGAGAATAAAAAGCAGTGGACCCAAGATGGAGCCCTGTGGTACTCCTCTGGAGACAGTAGATGGCTTTGACTTTACACATGACCCTGTATCATTTTGAAGTTTAACGATCTGAGACCGACCACTAAGATAACTGGCAAACCATGCAAGTGTCTGTGACTCGAAACCGTAGTATTTCATTTTGGACAATAACAATTGAGTGTTAATAGCATCAAAAGCACGAGAAAAGTCAAGGAGAGTCATTATCGTGCCTTGACCCATATTTTGTGCAGATAAGATGTTGTCAATCACATCCAAAAGTGCTGTTGTGGTGCTGCGGGATTTACGGAAACCTGATTGCTGGACAGGAAGTATTTTGCTCTTTTCAAGAAAAGCTGACAGTTGCATATATACCACCCGTTCTAGTATTTTGGATAAACACGGAAGAATACTTATAGGCCTCAAATCTTTAAGGTTAGTAACATTACTTTTTTTAGGAAGTGGCGTGACCAATGCCATCTTCCAAGCATCAGGGAAAACCGAGGATGAAATAGATTTATTTATTATGGTGGTTATGGCACCTAGAGAATGGGGAAGGGTAAGTAGCAACATGTCCAAAGAGATACCGTCATGTCCCAGAGCAGCAGACTTTAATGACTTTATTATTTTAAGTATAAGGTTTTCTCCCACTGGCTCTAATCTAAATGACGAGGCATGGAAACGATCAGTTTCAAATTTAGCGAGATATGCTTGTGATGCTACTGTGGTGCCTCCAACTTCTAGAAAATGTGCATTAATTGAATCAGGATCACACAAATTGGCAGGTATTTCTGATTTATGCGAGTTATCGGTTATCCTGACAGTACGTTTAAGGTTGTTCCAGAGAGCCCGAGAGTTGCTGACATTGCGATTAATATTTTGATTAAAATATGCCCGGGTTTCATTAAATAAGGCTTTATTGACGCAGCCCTTCAGGTCAAGATAATACTTTTTATGTTCGTCTAGACCCGAAGCTTTATATTTACTATGTGCTTCGTCGCGTAAACGCATCATTTCTTTAATCGTATGAGTTATCCATGGATAGCTTTTCTCACTAATAACGATCTCTTTTTGAGGCGCATACACGTCGAATAAATTTAAAACTATACAATTTAAGGCATTGACCATATCGTTGATGGTTAATAAGGAGGATATATTTTCCCATTTGATAGTCTCGGCTGATCGATTGAATAAAACTAGATCAATATCCTTAATTGGTCTAAAAGTTATCTTCTGCGGCACAGGTTTACTTTTTTTAACATTTAATTCGCAAGATAAGAGCGCGTGATGACTCAGGGTAGGAATATAATCCACTACAGTATTTAAAACAGGGATGTTACTACATATAACGTCTATTAAAGTACCACTATTGTTAGTAAAATGCGTGGGCGCGTCAACATGTTGTTTCAAATTAAAATAGGTTAAAAATTGTATGAGTTTGGAGGAGTTCCTGTCGTTATTTAATAAATTTATATTAAAGTCTCCCATTAACAAAATATCATCGTAATTAGAAAATGAAGAAATAGTGTCGGTCATTGCATCTATAAAAATATCAATACTTAACCAAGGCGGCCGGTACGCTGTGCCTATCAACAAAATCAAACCGTTAATTGGTAACTTAAGCCACATTTGTTCTATGCCCAAGTCAGGGGGGTGGGGACAACGCCGAGCAGTAACGCCGTTCCTCACATAGAAACCGACGCCGCCACCGCGCGAGCGCACGGACCGCGGCCGTGGGATGTGACGCAGGCGATAGTTAGGTACCACCGGCGCCTTCCCCTCCTCCCCCTCATGAAGCCAGGATTCATTGATAGCTATTATGTCAATGTTACGTTGTTCAACAGCAATTATAAATTTTACACACTGTATATGAATTTTTTTATGAGATAGTAGGAAGGACATGGGTAGCTTTTATTAATAATCATCATCATCATCTCACGCAGACAAAGCTACTAAAGATCATCTTACACTAGTATGATCAAAGCCGAAAAATCTAGCCCGCGCTAAGGCAACCAATTCGCGGCACACTCCCCAAACAGTCATGAAAATAAAATCATGGAGCCGGCCCTCCTAGATTGAATTCAAAATTGGAATCAAAGACAATCCTTTTCTTTTTTTATAGCGACAGCGCTTGGGTTGCCAGAGGTAAATATAATACGGATTGTGAGGAGGATAAATGGGAATCAAGTTTTCGGTTGTAATACGTAATAAACAGATATAAAGCGTATTAAAAAATAATCAGACACTGGACTCTCATATGAAAATGAGTGCTTCATGTTTTGTGGATTTCATTTTGTGTATAGGATTCAAAGATATACAAACCATTATAAATAGGGTTGTTTCCAATTTTTTTAAACGCTTGTATTGCGTTCTATATTGTTGCCCTAAAATTCGACTTTTATACTAAAAACTGCTTTAAATATGTTAAATTAACAAAATATAATTTGACGGATGCTTTCGCGCCCAAAACGCTCTTTGAAAATTGTGTGACGTCACAGTTTACGGTTTGACACATAACTACATACACGCGTAGAAGATACGAGCTGTCAACTGACATTTGTCATTTGTTGTTTATCGCCTAACTGTCAACAGTGTCAATCCGAGAGTTGTGACGTCATCAGAATCTTCAAAGACGTTTCGAGTTTGGTCACGTGACGTGTGCCAAAAGATATTTTAAATTCAATATTTACAAAAATATGGTCATTACAGGTCCACTAAAAGTAGTTTAACATGTTTTTATAATCTAAAAGAATTTATTGGGATACAATTCTGCCCTAAGATTTGTAGATGGAAACAACCCTATTGCACCCCTACAAAGTACATATACTCTGGCAAACCCACGTTGAGGCACGTTGTCAGTAGAAAAGGCGTCAAAAACCCTTCGCTCCTATATTTCTCCACTGATGGAAATGGCTTTCCCAACTATAGATACCTAAGTTAAATAGCGCAACACAAAAACATGACAAAAGTGTCCACATTTGTTGTGTGTTTGTCAAATTCATTTGACCCTAGTACTTTAAACAAATGAAATTGCCGGTTTTTAATATTTTAGTGTTATCAACTGTAAATTATTATTTATCCTTAAGAACACAAGGAAATCTTATCGTACAACATTGGCAGACATTGAATTATCTACCTGTTAGCATTGCTATTCAGTATCATCTAATTATTAACTGTTTTCTTGACAAATAAAAAAAAACATGTGCATGATAGAACAAAAAAATGCTCTACGGAAAAAATACAAAAAGAGTGTGTAAAAGTATACATGTATGTTGTAAGCTACGCTGCCTAAAAAAGGGTTAAATAAATTATAAGCTTTTAAGGACCTGAAGTTGTATTATATGTTTTTACAGTTGTAACCTTCGCCTTAGTAATATTAGAAAAAAAACCGTCACCATCCTATCTAGCCACAAATGGAAAGACTTAGAAATTTATTACGACCATTAACCGCAAACTGGCTAAATTATGAAATACGACGCCAAATTTGACCGTCAAAGCGCCCGACAAACCTTTAAAGACAATACTCAAATCCTCCTTTCAAAATAACACGATAGACAATTGAAAAGTAACTTTTATTGCCCTCAGAATTGCGGTAGTCCGTAATGAAGATACGGTCGCAATATACCAATAAATACTACTGTAAAATAATAAAATTGGAAAGGACGGCCTTGAGTAAAATGGCGGCAGTCATAGACAACGGTCACGCGTTTTAAAACCATACAAAGGCGGTGACAAAATATTTTCCGTTCTTTGAATCGCGCAGCCCTACGCTTACAAATCGGTATCGTGAAAGGTTTTTTTCGCGTCTCTAATTGGTTAGTAAAGAAAGTTGTAACTTTTTAAATAGTCTGTGGTCGGGTTTTGGGTTTTGCGTTAAACACGTAATATATTTTTATGTCGCGTCATAACGAAGTTATTATTCTAATTTTTGGTTAAGTAAAAAAAAATGTCATGTCAAATTTAGTAAAGTAGCTATGTATAGCCGGACCAAGACAAGTCTGCAGCGATTTTGATAGGACACGCAGTATACAAGTGTTATTTATACGTCATAATTTTATAGACGTTTGAAAAATCTGCGCCTCATCGTTGACATGACACGAACTATACGTAGTAAGTTAAGCAATCAAATTCAAATTTAAGTATCTGATGATGTTGATGTAATCCTGTTATCCCTCAGGGACATAAGGCTCGGAGAAGAATTTTCCATTTGTCGCGATCTTAAGCGGCTACTTCCAGCTCTTTCCAGTCGAGTTCAGTTGAACCAGCTTCCTTCTCAACTGATCGCCTCCTGTATTGAAGTATCTGGAAAATTTAAACAAAGCTTCATGGTCTACATACATATTTATCCTATACCTGCCTATGTTAACGGCACCAATAATAGGACATTTAAGAGAAAAATTGGAGTATTTTTTTTATTTTTCACCGACATCTGTAAAATTTCTACTGCTTTATGCTTTAAAAGTTGGATGTCCAATTCGTCCTTTATGTGTTCTATGTATTGAATGAAAACTACTGCAATTGGTTTCAATATTAGAATCTGGCTAACCAAATATTGTTGACAGATATTTCCTTGTTGTATCACCAATTGTCTATGATTTAAAAAAAAGCTAAAAGTCTGTTGTCAATTTATGTCATTCATTTAAATTGTTCGCGGTTTATAAGGGGTTTATTTCAGTTTATTTTAAATAATATTAATAATGACTATACCGAGTGAGGTCCGCAAACTATTATTTAACCTCGTAAATAATTACGACAATGTGCGAAGTCGACGTGAAGCGTTGTATAACGAAAAACTGCAATGTTTACAAGTCGTAAACAATTTAGTAGGTTGGTGCTCTATTCATATAATATATGATACTTTAAGTACTAGTTCTAACATTTGCCTATAACTTTGATTAAGTACGTGAATTTCTTAATACCTGAATCTCATGAACAGGACAAGTATGTAAAGAAACGGATAAACTAGAAGTTCTGGAAAATATCAATAAAATCAAAACATTGGAACGTAACGAGTTACTGAAAACTAATATTTAGAAGAAATCTGTGGAGTGACTGGTCAGTAGTAATTTGATATAAAAATATCTTGGCGAAACATGTCTATACATATATGCCTTTGTACTTTGTGCACAGAAAATCAAAAATATTTTCTAGTATCAAAACTATAATTACTACACAAAGTGTGACCAGCCCAAGATTTTTTGAATTTCCCGCCAAAAATGTGTGTAAGTAGCCAGACTCTATTAACCAATTAAAACTTGTTTTTTGCTCCAATCATGGATGTATGGCGTCATTAATTTTCAAACTAACAAATATCAATGAAAAATCAAACTTAGCAGCTCTTTGGCTCTTGTTTATGGTAAAATGTTGTCAACGTTTAAAAACGGTTGGTAAATACTTGTTTTACAGGATTTGTCCATACCATCCCATTACAAGTGCCTGTTCCATTATAGGGGTGTTTACTATAGGTACCTAATGCTTCATAAAATAAATAAATAATAATAATAAAGCAAAGCTTCTACGGGTACTAGGCGACGATAAACATACTTAAATAGATAAATATGTATTTACTACGAACGAAAAAAAGAAAGTCCAGACGCGGTTTATTTATTTAGTATAAATTTTATTTTGACACTTGGAGAGACTTTACACCTCCAAATTTTATTAGTATTAGTACTCTGACATTGGGGACCTTTTACATCTCCAGATTTAATGTGTTTTTAACCATAGAGACTATACATCTCTATTGTATTGTAGTAATTATTTATTTTAAGATTATTATAATGTAATGTTTACCCAGGTATTGGCTGTTGTATTTATAAAATGTTGTTATGTATTTTTCATGTCACTATAAATGTTGTATTGACTTGTAAAAGAGCCCTTGAGGCCTACTTGCAGAATAAATTTTTGAAATTTTGAATTTTTGATTTTTTTTTTTGAAATCCCCTGACCGAGATTGGAATCGAAAGCTCTTGCTTCGTTGTACGGGTCACTACCGACTAGGCCAGGAGGCCTTTTATATCTATTCTCTGACATCAAGGCCATCTGATAATAAACAATTGACCCCCTAATTGTCATTGTCACTAATCCACCGCCAAATAAACACAACACGGACACCTCCAATCCGCACGGATCCACCCTAATCCGGTTAAGACCGGTTAAATCCGGATTAATAGTCTGTCAGATTGCCGCGGCGCCACCTGCGACCGTTTTTTGGGGGATATATGGAGGGGGACATGATTGAGTTTGGTTGTGTTTATTGTTTGTGCCGGTATGCAGTGCTTTTGCCTTTCTTATACTGTAGGGTCACTACCAATATTGTAAGTTCATAGTTTCCTGCTACCCTAAGGTTGCCTGGATGAGATCGCCTGTTGTTACCTAACTTTTAAGTGTTTTTTTTCATTTCTTGTCAATTTTTAACTGTATGCTGCACAATAAAGAATATTAACTTACCCTAGAGTAAGTTATTGTTTTGACTAGTGGTTACTACGAGCACATTGAAGTCGGTTTTTTTTTTCTTAAAAATGATCATATTCCATATACAAAAATGATAGATTCCGAGCAATGTAATTGGCTACTTGACTGTTTTTTATAAATAATGTCAAACGATCTCGATTTTCCTAAGGATCAAATGTCTATATGGGACTCATGGCATTTAAGCAACACAAAGGTCCGAAATGAGAGTTAAAGTCTGACGCTCGCACTCGACGATTGAAACGCCTCTAACAAAATGATAAGGTGATGTGACGTCACATCATATAATATAAGTCTGTCCTAAATGTATGGAAGATCAAGGAAATTGCCATTTTGACCCTGAAATATTGCGTTTATGTGTATAGTTGTCATTCAATTTATTTTTCAGTTAAATGTAAGGAATCGAATGGTACCATTTTCTTTTCTATTTTTGAAAGTCAATGGAAAAAAATTTTTTGAGACTTTGGAGCCTTGTATTTTTTTATAATCTCAATATAATTTTTTAAATTACACTTTTTTATAATGGATGGCTCATTTTCTATCCATTTAACTAAATTTTGTTATAATATTCAACATGTGTCAAGTACCCAATTCTGCACAGAGTTAAAAGTTCTATGAAAATATGACGTTAGCTGTGGCACTTCCATGCTTTGTCTAAGTAATTAAATGCCATCCCAACATTCCCAACTATAGACTGATTTTCCCGCCCATTGAATTAAAAAAGTTCCCCTCTTCCTATTATGGCACTCAAAAAAAGTTAAACACTCTTAATATGTCACAGTTAAAAGTATCAGCCAATAAAACCACAATTAGTGTTCGAAATTCAAAATATAACTTGACAAACTTATCTCCTTAAGTGGCCAAATATAAAACTACACCATTTCAAACATTGATAGCTGAAAGTATTGAAACAAGCGCCGCTGTCGTCCGCAAATGTAATTTTGTAACTATTTAGAATAGGGGAGCATAATGCAATATCCTTGTCGTTTAAAAACTTAAAGTAGTCTATGGTATGTTTTTTTTTTAATGGTTAATTTTAATTTAAGCATGCACTTATCTGTAGGAAATTCCTTTGATGCTGTTTTGATAACTTGTTAGGATGAATTTTCTAAATTAGTGTTGGTGAAATATTGTTCATAATGAAGTTTAAATGCGGTGAACGTTTTCAGGTTAAGAAGAAGAATGATGAAAAGTATTTTATTTCCGAACACACATAAACAATTAAGTATAGTCTGTCAAGCCATTTCCGTCAGTAGAAAAAAAGCGGTAAAATTTTAAAAATGTAGGCGCGAAGGGTTATCATCTCATAGAACATTTTAAACTCGCGCCCTTTTCTACTGACAAACTTATTTGACCGGCTAGTGGGCTTCTTTTTTTGTTGTAATTTTTCTCAAATTTTGATAAAATGTGGATAGAATCAGTACAAGATAAGTTAGCAGAGGTTTTGACAGCCCACACAGTGTAAGTGTTATTTTAAAAATCAATCTTCTATGAAATTTACTTAAGAGGAAAGAAGACGATTGATTCTCCATACAAACGTAGTCCTCATTTTCCTTACTGGATATTGACAATATAGAATAGTACATTACGATACAAGTGCGAAAAATAGGAAATTCGGAACGAGTGGCGATAAATTAAAACACGACCGAAGGGAGTGTTTTAAATCGACACGAGTTGCGAATTACCTATTCGCACATGTATCGTACAACGTTTTACAGTACATATGGCCCTTTAAATGTTCGACACAGTAACGTAATATGCCAATTTTCGCACTAGTGCTATAAAGTAGCACCATATGTACTGTAAAATATTTTTACAGAATTTTATGTAGGTATTTTATAGCTATGCCAGACCGTTTGATTCTTTTCGTTTTTTTATTACTATAATGTTTAGGAGCGAAGCATAGCTATGATTAAAACACATCAATATGTGTAAAAATATTTTCAATAATGATAAATATCCGTAGAGGAAAATGGGGACTACGTTTGTATGAAAAGTCGGTTTTGGGGCGGTCGTCCCCTTTCGTCTCAACACTTGCACAGGCTGGGCTATCAAAATCGTTGCAAAAGTTGTAAAAATAAACGAAAACTTATCTTGGTTTGATTCTAGCCAACATACTTAGAGATATTCTCGCTATAAATATCTATCATGGTCCTGTCATCCTGACATTCCTGACACAAAATAGGAGTGAAATCACTTATGGTAGACCTGTTGCAAAAGTGTCCAGCTGTCAGCTATAAATAATAGTTCCAAATCTCTCCAGAGTAGCGCTAGAGTAGCTAAGAACCTAAGCGTTATTTACGGAGTGAAGTGCTCTGTCTATGATTTGTTTTTTTTTTTCAAGTATTCTAGGTATTGTAGCGCCACCTATTTAAGGTTTTTTGATTACACTTTTTGGTACATGGAGATTTCACTCCTTACCTCCACCTTCCATAGACAAAATGTTGAAAAAGGTAATCTCGTAAATTTGAACTGTTTCACAAAACAACTAGTTCTTTTATGTTTTTAAATTATAGTTTTACAAAGTCGAGCACCTATTAGCAGACTCGTTAATATTATTAACTACACCTTAGTTTGAATCATTGGGTCATTCTACTCTTCCCGACCCGAGTAAAATACTAAATAAATAAATAAATATTATAGGACATTATTACACAAATTGACTAAGTCCCACAGTAAGCTCAATAAGGCTTGTGTTGAGGATACTTAGACAACGATATATATAATATATAAATATTTATAAATACTTAAATACATAGAAAACACCCATGACTCAGGAACAAATATCCATGCTCATCACACGAATAAATGCCCTTACCAGGATTTGAACCCGGGACCATCAGCTTCGTAGGCAGGGTCACTACCCACTAGGCCAGACTAGTCGTCAACAGTAGGTGATAATCAACATGAAAATACTCTAATTTGCTTTGATTTTGGATTATTTTCGAAATTGTCCGACACTCAGAAGTATTCGAAATGATCCGTATATATTTTAATAGCATTCTACTTACCAAAATATCCTTAAAAATCTGCTCATTATTGGTTCAATCTGCCCATCAGCTTCGTAGGCAGGGTCACTACCCACTAGGCCAAACCGGTCGTCGAATTTAACTAATTTTAAAATGTCACAAATCCAATCCAAATTGACGCTACTATATATAATAATTAAAAGTCAATTCCACTAGTCAACATGAGAACGCAAAATTTTCATCAAAATTGCCACTCTTGTGGAACTTTCTGATCATTAGGGTTCCGTAGCCAAATGGCAAAAAACGGAACCCTTATGGATTCGTCATGTCTGCCTGTCTGTCTGTACGTCCGTATGTCACAGCCACTTTTTTCCGAAACTATAAGAACGTATAGTTGAAACTTGGTAAGTAGATGTATTCTGTGAACCGCATTAAGATTTTCACACAAAAATAGAAAAAAAAAACTAAATCTTGGGGGTCCCCTGGGGAATTGGGTATAGGTCTTCAAAAATGATATTGACGTTTCTAATATATTTTTTTTCTTAACTGAATAGTTTGCGCGAGAGACACTTTTAAAGTGGTAAAATGTGTGTCGTCGTCCCCCCCCGTCTGTAACTTCTAAAATAAGAAAATGATAAAACTAAAAAAAAATATATGATGTACATTACCATGCAAACTTCTCAAAATTGGTTTGAACGAGATCTAGTAAGTACTTTTTTTTAATACGTCAGGTACGGAACCCTTCATGGGCGAGTCCGACTCGCACTTGGCCGCTTTTTTTAATAACAAAGAGAGTTTGTACGAGCTGATGTGTCGACAAAATAACTACATATATGCATTTTAGGCAAATGTGTGAAAAATTGTATGATCAAAAAAAGTAGAATACCCCACTTGTCACTTCATTCGTACTTATATTAATATCTGCTCAATGCAAAAAACTTAGTTGTACAGTCAAGACGTTAAATATCGGCACGGACAAAGTGCCAAAAATATGTATGCACGCCCTTATTGCCCATACATTAAGGTCGTGTGTACATATTTTTGGCACTTTGTCCGTATCGGTATTTAAAACCTTGACTGTAACTATATAAGTCACAAACAACACAAGTTGTACTTAAAATGATTTGACGATCCATCGGCCAAAAACTGCTTGAGCAACTTTCAACGTTCTGCCCTAAACCATAAACATGTAATTTGAATGGTGTTTTTTGTAATTACTCCTTCAAATAAATTAAAGAATAAATGAGTTTGCAAATAAATCTTGAGTAATGTACTTTTCAATTAGTATTTAAATAAGTAATTAAGTTTTAACTTTAAAAGACCTTATTATAATAATTTACTAGTTCATGAGCCTTTTAGTTATAGAGTCAGACCAAGCTAAGTTGGCAGCGATTTTGACAGCGTGTGCAAGTGTTAAGTAAACGTCATAATTTCATAGAAGTTTGACGTTTAAAATAACACTTGCACTGTCTAGGCAGTCAAAATTGCTGCCAAGTTATCTTGGTCTGACTCTAGCCTCGCCTCAACAGCCGACTTCGCCTGCTAATAGGGTTGTTTCCAATTTTTTGAAACGCTTCTATTACGTTCTATATTAACTAAAAGTTGCCCTAAAATTCAACTTTTATACTAAAAACGGCTTTAAATATGTTAAATTAACAAAATATATTTTGACAGATGCGTTCGCGCCCAAAACGCTCTTTGAAAATTGTGTGACGTCACAGTTTACGGTTTCACACACTACATACACACGTAGAAGATACGAACTGTCAACTGACATTTGTCATTTGTTCTTTATCGCCTAACTGTCAACAGTGTCAATCCGAGAGTTGTGACGTCATCAGAATCTTCAAAGACGTTTCGAGTTTGGTCACGTGACGTGTGCCAAAAGTTATTTTAAATTCAATATTTACAAAAATATGGTCATTACAGGTCCGCTAAAAGTAGTTTAACATGTTCTTATAATCCAAAAGAATTTATTGAGATACAATTCTGCCCTAAGATTTGTAGATGGAAACAACCCTATTGTATACGCCTTTTGCACCCATGCACCATGTTATAAAGAGTTTCTTTATCCTACAAAAACAGATGATAAAGTTGTAATTTATCCACAAGATTGGCAAAGTGAGTTGATGATTTTAAGTTAATTATTACTCACTAAAAGGCGGTTGTGGCCTGGTGACATAAGACTTTCAATCCGGAGGTTGCGGGTTCAAATCCTGGCCCGTACCAATGAGTTTTTTCGGAACTTATGAACGGAATATCATTTGATATTCACCACTAGCTATTCGGTGAAGGAAAACATCGTGAGGAAACCTGCGTACATCCGCTAAGAAATTCAAAGGTGTATGTGAAGTCTCCAAGCTGCATTGGGCCAGAGTGGGGGACTATAGCCCAAACCCTCTCGAACATGAGAGGAGGCCTGTGCCCAACAGTGGGACGTATACAGGCTGGATTATTAGATTATATTATTTTATAATTACTCATGTCGCCTGATAGAATTAATAATAATGATTTAATAGCGTTCTTTTTGGATATGATAGTTGATTAAAAACGTTTTACAGTATTTGGCACGCGTTGGTTTGTAATAATGCGTGTTTGACTCAATAGCAAAGTTTTTTTTAACACTTAAACGGGCAAGACTGAAAAAAAATCATAAATTCAAACCTCAATCTATAGTCCAAAAATTCTGTTTACAAGAAAAAAATTCAATATGGTGTTCCATTATTAATCAATAATCAGAGACGTTTGCTAATAATGATTTGTTTAGAAAAAAAAAAACATACTTTTTTTAATTTATTTGGAGCATTGGCAACACGGCTACCAGGTCAAATATGTATATAGAATATCAGTCATTTATTATCATGAATCATAGACATACAATATAACTAGACAAGAAGTCGAGCGACCAGGGGTAAGAGAAAGACATATATGACGTCATCATGACATCATAATATGGGGTTACCATGGTCGCAAAAAATTACCCTAAAATGTAATAGGAAAATGATGCAACAAGTACTTAAATTACGTAATGAGCGAGTCGCCATTTTGACTCCCTAACTTGCGAAGTATCACAAGAGAAATAACGAACATAATCGCAACTAGTAGTCGGTTTATTTGTTTTTGTAGTAATTTGTAAGTAAGCCTTACTTACCAATATGAAGTTTTGAGTTGATATAAGATTAGGTGATTGTTGGAATAAAAAGGATAAACTATCAAAAGAGGTAATTTCTTTATTCAAAACTTATATTATTATAACTGTACTTACTAGAAATAATAATTAAATGTGTCGTTCTCAAGTAAAAGGTACCACATAGTCGCTTACCATAAGGATACAATTTGCTTGCTCTCTATACGAATAACCTGTAAGAGCGTCCTTATGATAAGCGACAATGCGGTACCTTTTACTTGAGAACAACACAAATAAATTGAATTTTTGAAAAAATTGATTGATTGAAAGGTGTATGACACGTATGCAGATTCTCATTGGCTCATCAATATTACTAAAAACGTAAGATACTCATCTTCCGAGCAGGTAATCCTACCGATAGTTGAACCGGTGACACTCGGTGGTTTTGCCTTGAGCAGAGTGTTCATTTTTTAATACCTAGGACATATAATTACTAAAAATCTAAAGGACGATGCGGATATTGAAAAGGAACACAGCGCACTGACATTTATAGCTATAATATTGATTCGCAGTATATGATTTTAAGTTGACATGGTCATTTACATTAAAACTGTTACTTAAAACCGAATATTTATGTTTAAATAAAAAATCTTACGTGTTGCGCGTTGTACATATTGTGGGGGTCAAGAAAACTTTATTTACACATACACTTGTAACCTGTGGATCAATTATATGAAGTTCAATAATAGCTTCAGAATGCTGTTGAGACTGCCACGACGACGACGTGCACGAATGGACGATTTCCATGACATGATGAAGAAAAGAATTTTCTCTCTCCTCTCCTGCGGGGCAATTAATCAATTTTAATAAATACATTATTTTAGAGTTTAATACTCATATAATCCGTAATCCCATGTACCAAGCCTCCAAGAAACAATTTAAAAATTTAAGTCTGTGGTCTTATATAGGGTTATTCCTGCTAGTTACCACCAAGTTGTTACTAGTGGTAACTACTAGGAACTTTTGTCCAGCTTTTACCACAGGTAGTTACACTAATTTTATTCCCACCTTTTACCACTGGTAACTACTGGGAAATAAAATTCCCACTGGTAATAGGTAGGATTTTTAATTCCCAGAAATTACCCCCAATAATTTGTTAGAGTTAAATACCATTAAAACCCGTAGACGACCCGTGTACAAAGAACCCAAATAAATACTTCAAAACACTGTGAGACCTATGTTAAGATGTACCAACTCTAATAGTGTATAGTGTTACGGGTTATTCCCACTAGTTACTATTACTTATTTAATAACAGCCAACTTACGTGTATGAACAAGGTTGGAAAAGAAAACTTTTCGATGAAAGTTCGTTTGCCCAGTTTGCGGACACAATGTTGTTCAAAATGTTTGGAACAAATACGCGAGTATTTGTGAGGCATCCAATTTGATTTTCCAGTTCCCGCAATCCATTCTTTAACAATTTCATCCTCCGTCGGAGAGCTGGAAATATTAAATAGCTTGAAACTCCCGAAATATGGGGTAATTGCAGGGGACTTTTTTTTCTATTTGTTTGCAACCCTAAATAAAATACTACTGAATTTGACTGGATTACATAACCAAACTTTCTGTTTTGTTTTTAGCAATAATTTACTGATATCTCCTATTTTATCAAGTTTTTCATAATCCAAGTAATGATGTAACTCAGTAACTTGGTTCCTGTGAGATTTGAGAAAGAAATACATGATCAAAATACGAAAAACTTGTACTTACGCATGAAATGTTACACCCGCTAATTTTCGCAAGTTATTGCTTTTGTAGGCAACCACTGAACACCCCACCATGTTAATTGTACGTAAAAACTTCTTACACCTCCATTAAATACTTAATAAACACAATCATTCACTTTATAAAACTTCTACAATAAGAAAACCACGTTGTTTACTAGCACTCTTGACAATATGATTGACAGTTTAATGTATGGCATCTTGCGGGATTTTGTCTCTTTCACTCTTATAAATTTCTGTATATCGCCATCACCCTCCTTCCTAAGCTGCCATAACCCGACCATGAAAAAAAACCCGGTCGGTGATAAAGACAAAGCATTGCACTATTTTCTCTTTCCTCTTATAGGAATCGCAATAAGACTATCTTTCTCTATCAAAGAGTGTCAGGCCCTTGTCATGAATCGAGTATGGATTGGGCATGCGTGGTTGGGGGAACTGACAGAACGGGATAGTCTTATATATCTTTCAGTAATAGCAGAGAAAAAGTTATTATTGTTTGTCATTTTCAGTCTCACATTTTTTTATCCCCCACCGTAAATTTAGTATGGTTTATTGTGGTTAACAAATAACCCGACCAAATTACGTAGGTTGTTTTTGGTATGTTGTCAGGAATGTTAAAACGTGTTTTTGATTTTGTCGCATTGCGTATGTTCTGTTCCTCACGGGGCACATCTATAGGATCGCGAATCTTGCCCGAGACAGCAGATTTTCTATTTTATTATACTTCTAAACATTATATACATACAAAAAATGACACTTTTCCTGCTAAACCGTTTCGGATGCGGTAGAGGAGCCTGCGACGCGCAGAGCATTATTGTTTAATAATTGAGCATTATTCTACAGCGAGGTACGGACGGCCACGCAAGTTTAGGCGAAAAAATTCAAAATTCATAATTCAAAAATTTTTTCTGCAAGTAGGCCTCAAGGGCTCTTTTACTAGTCAATACAACATTTATAGTAA
Source organism: Cydia pomonella (assembly GCF_033807575.1). NCBI lineage: Eukaryota > Metazoa > Arthropoda > Insecta > Lepidoptera > Tortricidae > Cydia > Cydia pomonella. The sequence goes on from NC_084728.1 coordinate 10,150,339, forward strand.
CATCATATAGTGACATGAAAAATACATAACAACATTTATAAATACAACAGCCAATACCTGGGTAAACATTACATTATAATAATCTTAAAATAAATAATTAATACAATACAATAGAGATGTATAGTCTCTATGGTTAAAAACACATTAAATCTGGAGATGTAAAAGGTCCCCAATGTCAGAGTACTAATACTAATAAAATTTGGAGGTGTAAAGTCTCTCCAAGTGTCAAAATAAAATTTATACTAAATAAATAAACCGCGTCTGGACTGTTAAACTAGCAGTCTCATAAACTAACGCTACATTCTGTACATAACTAGTATGTACCAAGTCAAGTATATTATACAATATGACAGAGACGTATAGTCTCCACGGTTAATACATTAAGTTTGGAAATGAAAACACGTTAAAATAAAATTGTACGAATATTGAATGGTACTGAATGACAGTATAAGTTGTGCCTTCAACTTTTAAAAAATAATGAAAGAGGGAAATTGTTTATGACGTTTTTGATGTGAACGCTTGATGCTTCAATAATTATTAGTTTACCTAAATTCCTCACATGTTTGGAGAAAAGCACTATATGTACCTCGGCAGGAATCGTTTCGTGTATTCGTCTTCTTTGTTGGACTCTACTACTCATCGTCCGACAAAATCTATACTCATTCTCGACTTGTCATTTCCCGGCCTCTGCAATAATAGATAGATAGATAGATAGAAGAATAATGTAGGTACTATTATTACGATTTTTAGCTAATATGGTCATTTATATTATAAGTAGTGTCCGACTCAAGGATGACTCACACTAAAACAATCCGGGAAACTAGCATGGACCTATTGGACCTTTACTCTATGGAAACTAGCCTATATTGGCAAGAGCAGACTCTAACCAAAACTTTAAAATGTTGCTTGATAGAAATAAATCTCTTCAACTGGATATTACATATAATTAAGCAAAAGTGAGACGGCAAATGACAATAACTGTATTGCAAGTACTTCAGTATTAAATTAGCTTTCAACCCATATATATGTATGAATAATAAGGGTCTACTTATATCCTTTTTATCGGTAAAAATGTTTATTACATAACTTATGATCTGACTAGGTATTATTGCGTGCCGGTTACGCTGCAGGGAAAGTGTGTGAGTACGTATTTGTTCGTGTGCGTATGTGTAGGCATAATGTTTGTTGTAGTGTGCGTGACTGCTAAAGATGGTGCTCCCGCGGGCGTATCAAAACCAGTTGACCGCCGTAACATATCAAATCAGAATCGGCCCTTCAAAACATGTCGCGCAAGTCATTAAAAATACGTGAGTTAAACTGTAAAAGTTTCATTCATTATTTTTAAATTATGGCTACAGTCCAGTGGGACTATTTTTCCAGTATCAAGGTATTAGGAGCTTTAAATACGAGTAAAATTGTACGGTTAGTACAAGGCAGTGTATGGTGATTTTATCAGCTCTTGCTAAGCGATAGCTGGACTTTACAAGCACTTGGACTACCGGCCGCTGACTCCAAAATGGTAGTTAAACTCTTATCGAGATTAATAGGGTTGTTTCCATCTACAAATCTTAGGGCAGAATTGTATCCCAATAAATTCTTTTGGATTATAAGAACATGTTAAACTAGTTGATAACACTAAAATATTAAAAACCGGCAATTTAATTTGTTTAAAGTACTAGGGTCAAATAAATTTGACAAACACACAACAAATGTGGACACTTTTGTCATGTTTTTGTGTTGCGCTATTTAACTTAGGTATCTATAGTTGGGAAAGCCATTTCCATCAGTGGAGAAATATAGGAGCGAAGGGTTTTTGACGCCTTTTCTACTGACAACGTGCCTCAACGTGGGTTTGCTAGAGTATATGTACTTTGTAGGGGTGCAATAGGGTTCCATCTACAAATCTTAGGGCAGAATTGTATCCCAATAAATTCTTTTAGATTATAAAAACATGTTAAACTACTTTTAGGGGACCTGTAATGACCATATTTTTGTAAATATTGAATTTAAAATATCTTTTGGCACACGTCACGTGACCAAACTCGAAACGTCATTGAAGATTGTGATGACGTCACAACTCTCGGATTGACACAGTTGACAGTTACGCGATAAACAACAAATGACAAATGTCAGTTGACAGTTCGTATCTTCTACGTGTGTATGTAGTTATGTGTCAAACCGTAAACTGTGACGTCACACAATTTTCAAAGAGCGTTTTGGGCGCAAAAGCATCTGTCAAAATATATTTTGTTAATTTAACATATTTATAGCCGTTTTTAGTATAAAAGTTGAATTTTAGGGCAACTTTTAGTTAATATAGAACGTAATAGAAGCGTTTCAAAAAATTGGAAACAAGCCTATTAGCAGGCGAAGTCGGCTGTTGAGGCGAGGCTAGAGTCAGACCAAGATAACTTGGCAGCAATTTTGACTGCCTAGACAGTGCAAGTGTTATTTTAAACGTCAAACTTCTATGAAATTATGACGTTTACTTAACACTTGCACACGCTGTCAAAATCGCTGCCAACTTAGCTTGGTCTGACTCTATAACTAAAAGGCTCATGAACTAGTAAATTATTATAATAAGTGCTTTTAAAGTTAAAACTTAATTACTTATTTAAATACTAGAACAATAGAACGTAATACAAGCGTTTCAAAAAATTGGAAACAACCCTATTCTCCATTCACTGAACATTACCACATTAGTTTACTGTATGATAAGCTATCGATATGACGCTTTAAATAATATTAATGAGCAAAAAACAAAGGAATTAATAAATAAAATAAAAATAAAATAAAATAAAATATTTTTATTTCAGAACTACTAGAAGGCGAGGCGTTAATGACGAGGCGTGACTGTCAAGATGGCGCTCGAACCGGAACTCCGTAAAAGTTTAAATGTATTGATTTAAATACACTGCCAAAACCTGTGTAGCCCAGGGTACGTCGCTATGAACTCCGCCTGAATTTGGGCAAATTTAATCTACCCGATGAAACGACTGCTACACACCGCAGCACACGTTAAACACGTCTCAAGATATCGAGGGAAAAATGTACAAAACTCTTATTATTTAGTATTAGAAAAATATTCGTAGGAACTGTACTTTCCTAATCCTCTACTGTTATCTGTCAATTATACATTCATGAACACGAATATAAAAACATACATAAAAGGTTTGAAGAAAAGTCTATATTGTCTATTCCTCATAACAGCACTTGTGCTTTAAAATCGCTATAACGTTACTATGATTAATGGCTACCAACCTAAGAAAAATCAAACGTACAGTTTCAAATTAAGTACATTGCTGCTAACATAAAAAAAATTGATTTGGTTGCATAGTAGAAGCAATTGCTTCTTAAGTCAGAAACGCGCATGTGACACCCGTAATATAGCAACACCCATAGACTAAGAAGGCCGCTTAGCGTTGCTTGTTAGTCTCCATAGACTACTGTGGCCAAAATTGAGAAGAAACTGTCCAAAAATTTTATTTAGAAAGGAGCATGTGTTACAAGAAGGTGTCGCTGACCAGGCGGGCCGCGGCGGGCCGGGCGCGTAAGAAGGTTGCCCGCGTATCTTATTTGTATGCTTTTGGTTTGATTACCTATATGATTCTACTAGTTTAAAGTATTATTTTTGTTTAAAGTATTATTATTGACGACCGGTTTGGCCTAGTGGGTAGTGACCCTGCCTACGAAGCTGATGGTCCCGGGTTCAAATCCTGGTAAGGGCATGTATTTGTGTGATGAGCATGGATATTTGTTCCTGAGTCATGGGTGTTTTCTATGTATTTAAGTATTTATAAATATTTGTATATTATATATATCGTTGTCTAAGTACCCTCAACACAAGCCTTATTGAGCATACTGTGGGACTTAGTCAATTTGTGTAATAATGTCCTATAATATTTATTTATATTTATTTATTTATTTTGTTGACTCATATCGCCTTCGGCTCCCCTTCTACAAAAAATATGAAATATAAATTATCTACCAGAATTGCAAAGTATGTTGATTAAAATAGTGAGTTATTTCTTCATGTTAAATGGTAGGATTGACTGTTAAATCATGATTTTGAATGATAAATATTTAATAATTCATTTGAATTTGATTTGTACTGTTTTACAGCTAGTTAATTCCAAGGAATGGTGAAATTTTTTGTGTTTCACTCGGTACAAAAGTATGGATGTATCTAGGTCTGATGAAGGTTTCAAGGCACGAGGATTAAACAAACATTGCTACCGAGTGAAACAAAACTTTGCCCCCTTGTAAATCAAATTACAATTTTTGTACTATCTTAAGACCCGTCTCCAAACTGAGTACCTCGTGCACCGCGCATCGCATCGTAAACGCTGTATGATCACGTAGAAATATTGCATTAAAATATAATCTAGCTCCCCCCACGGGCTAGGGGGTTCCGGGGGGTTGCTGTGAGATGTTGGGAGCGGGAAATCGTTTTAAGGTACACTGGGTACAGCCGCAGTTTTTGAAAACTCGTAGCGTCTTTGAAATCATAATATGGTGGCCAAAAAGTATGAATACCAATTTTGATAACTTTCTTTAATTTCAATGATTCGAAACCTGATTAAACCGCTTTCCCTTGATAGAAAAAAACACGAACATATGTCTAAAATGCTTAATCATCAATTACTTAATATTTGTAACAATTTTTTCTTAGATAAATCTGCTTTTCTACACTATTATTGTATTCACTCTTTGTTATGTACTTCTTTGTGCAATATAGTATTTTACTACCTACTACGGCTACTACTTTATTATCAAACATCTTTCTCAGATAAAGCTTCATACATCTACGCGGCATCTATTGTTGAGTAGCAACGTGCTCTGAGACGCTATACACGCTACCTAGTGGCAAGTAGCGTAACTACTTCAAATTACAAGTTCTGTTTATAATTCCTTAAATTTCCGCTAGATGGCGACTTATTCAAAGTTCTACTTGTGATGCCTTGTTTTTCCGTGAGATGGCGGCTCATTCTAGACTAAATGCATAGACATACAATGGTTATTGCGCTATCGCTTGAAAAGATGCCGTCATACCTATGGCCTATGCTCTATTAGATGGCGCCACTTTTTGATATTTAATAACATTTAACACATATCACAAAATGAGTCAGCGATTTGGATACTTAGGGTAGGTTAAGTTGAAGTTTAGTTTAGTTTAGTTTAGTTTATTTATTAACCATAATGTAACATGATCATTACATGGTAAGTCAGTATTTCACAATATTCTACACTATGAATTTACTATACGAAGTAAATACGATTAATAATATTAAAAATCTATTTACAATTTGCTTCAATTAAAATATTTTGTAATGATAAATATTCAGTAATCGAATAGAAGGCATGGTTTTGAAAAAAAGTCTTGACCGTGTTTTTGAATACATTATAAGGTAAATCTGTGACATTTGTGGGCAGTTTATTAAATAGCTTTATTTTTATGAAAATTCCCTGTTTTTGACACTTTTTTAATCTAAGTGATGGAAGTATTAGTTTACTACTGTTCCTTGTATTATAATTGTGACAATCCGAACGCTTAAGTAAAGTGCTTGCATTCTTGTGAATTTCCAACACAGAGTTGTATATAAACAATGATATGACCGTCATTACCTCAAGCTTCACAAAGTAGGTCCTCGCAGATGTGCGCCAATTTACCCCGCATATTATTCTAATCGTTAGGTTAGGTTACATTTAAAATCAGTATAAACATCGGAATGTAACGAAATAATTGTAATATGTAGTTTGAAAATAATTGTAATATGTAGTTTGAAAATAATTGTAATATCAGTGAAAAAATAAGGATCAAAGTCAAATGGCGATCTTAAAGATTTAATCATGCGTCGAAAGATGGCGGTAAATTTACTGTAGCTACAAGTTTACTTTGACTCCTCTATTTCAAATTCTCTTTGAGTATCTAATCAAGGAATAAATTATACAGGGTGCTTATGTAGTCACCTGCAATAATTTACGGGCTGAATATATAGATCACACTGAGTAACTTTCACTATGGAACCAACCGCGAAATCGCGAAAAAAAAATTTACTCTCCCATAGAAAATGTCAAGCAGACAGCCAAAATGTATGAAAAAGCCTTTTTTTACGATTTCCGAGTTTGTCGCATAGTAAAAGTTGCACAGTACTTCATCAGTTCCTTTATGACAGAACTTATGGCCAACTAAGTATAACCTATATATTCAATAAACAACCTGTATATTAAATAAAAGGATGTTTGTGTGTTTGATCATACTTTATTTCATATAGCACAAAACATATAATAGCCAGAATAAATAGTTAAAATAAATAAAACAATACAATAATCATAGCAAAAATATACTATATTAAATAGAATCCTAACCCTAATGAAGATTTTATTAAACAATTTTTTATGACATTTTTTTTTATGGTAGAGGAGGCAAACGAGCAGACGGATCACCTGATGGTAAGCGATTACCGCCGCCCATGGACACCTGCAACACCAGGGGGGTTGTAAGTGCGTTGCCGGCCTTTAAGATGGGAGTACGCTCTTTTCTTGAAGGTTTGAAGGTCGTATCGGTCCGGAAATACCGCAGGCGACATTTATGACATACTCGTATGTTGAGTGAGGGAAGAAATAGAATCTCGAGCGTAGCGAGTAACACTATTACAGATTCAAACTATTATGTATCTTGAACAGTGAGAAACGAAATGGAAACTTGAGCGTAGCGAGTATCGTTTTTACAGATTCCCACTATTATGTATCTTGAACATAGCCAACGAAATAGAATCTCGAGCGTAGCGAGTAATACTATTACAGATTCAAACTATTATGTACCTTGAACAGAGCCAACGAAATAGAATCTCGAGCGTAGGGATGGCTATTACAGATCCCCACTATTAAGCCAATGGCTAATCTCTGTCGGCAACGCCTTAAACCCTGCCACAGCCTCGTTTAACCCTTCTGCTGACAACGTAAACAGCTGGTATTCTTTCTGAACTCTACTAGCAGTAGTTTCGTTCGAGGCGTAATCGGAACTACGAACGGGGACGAGGAGTTCTAAAGCCTGGAGGTGCTCGAAGGCCTTTAAAATTACGGGTCTCGGCACAGTCTGTGTTGACGAGTTGGATGCGGCAAATTTTGTGTATCTGAAATAGATAATAAGAAATTATAATAATTCAGCCTATAATACGTCCCACTGCTGGGCACAGGCTTCCTCTCATGCACCAGAGGGCTCGGGCTATAGTCCCCACGCTAGCCCAATGCGGATTGGGGACTTCACATACACCTTTGAATTTCGCAGATGTATGCAGGTTTCCTCGCGATTAGACATGTGTAAGTAATGCGCGTAACATCACAAATGAGATATCACTCAAACGCGTAATGTTGCATTACGCATCACTCCGAGAAACCAAGCATTACTTCTAACATCACTCGAGCATATGACTGGCCGAAGCGCGCGTAAACTCGTAAAGCATCAATATAGATTGACGCGCCGGTAGTCGGTACGAAAGGTCCGTTCAAGTACAATCCGCGTAATGTATAATGAGCAATGAGACGTGATGGTGTGATGTGTGATGTTTGTTTGCCATGCTATCATTACTTTGCTATCCCGCTCGCACCCGCACTCACTGCTCGCTCGCTCTCATTCCGCAATGCTTTCGGAACACTTCGGATCGGTCCGCTCGGCCGGTCGGTAGCAGTCGCATTTGAGTTATTGCAAATTTCATTAAATTGATACGATAACGGATTTTTGCACCTGCAATCGATTTAAAACTGTAATGCGTTACCATAGAGCTTACAATGTTTTTAGTATTTTACCTATAAGGATGCGGCTAAATGATAATTCGCTTGCGAGTTTGAATTTGACGAACAAAAACGTATTTACTTTTACTGTTTATTATTGTTGTGAAATGTTTGGTTTGGTTGACTTTCGCGGCAAACTAAATTAAGCACGAGTGAAGTTACTTATTTATCTTTAATTTAATAGTGAGCTAGTGTTTACAGTACATTCTCGTATCAGTATCATATCATAATTTTATTGATATACCCAAATAAAAATACTACCTAGTGACTCTCGATGCGATGCGTTATCTCATTCATTAACAGATATTTTCTTTTATTTTTTATCTATGATGCATATTTTACGACTATAAAAATAAAAACATTAACAAAAACGATCTATCACATGGCGGTGACAAAACGCAATGCGTAATAGATCGACGCGCCGATATGATACGCCCTAGAGTCCTAACACTCGCTGCGTAATGTAGTTGGTACTGTGATGACTGTGATGAGTGTGATGTTGCCATCACGCGCGCGCTGTATTCGTTCGGGTAAATGTTTCGTTTCGAGTGATAAGTGATGTGATATCTCAGTGTAACATTACGTTTTCGAAAAAGTGATGTGATATAGCATTACTTTTTGAAGCACTGTTTCGCGCATGTCTACTCGCGATGTTTTCCTTCACCAAAAAGCTAGTGCTAAATATCAAATGATATTTCGTACATAAATTCCGAAAACTCATTGGTACAGTCAGCGTCAAATACTTTGTAGCAACCAAAGTAACCAAATAGTTCGGTACACCATATATTTAGTATGGTGTACCGAACTATTTGGCCACTTTGACTGCTACGAAGTATTTGACGCTGACTGTACGAGCCAGGATTTGAAGCCGCGACCTCCGGATTGAAAGTCGGACGTCATATCCAAGGCTCACAAACCGGTTAAATTTCCAAACCTTTTAGTTTCGGTTTCTATCGAAAAACCGTTACTTTTAAACAGTTCTTGTCAAATTAACCGGTTTAGAACAATAAAAACCGGTATATTCCTATGTCCGTGTCTAACTCTACATTTACGTGGCACACCACCAGGCCGACAGGCGGTTGGTTAAATAAATAAATATATATATATATATATATAATAAATATTATAGGACATTATTACACAAATTGACTAAGTCCCACAGTAAGCTCAATAAGGCTTGTGTTGACGGTACTTAGACAATGATATATATAATATACAAATATTTATAAATACTTAAATACATAGAAAACACCCATGACTCAGGAACAAATATCCATGCTCATCACACCATCACACCATCGTAGGCAGGTTCACTACCCACTAGGCCAAACTGGTCGTCAAAACCTTTGGTTGGTTTGTTGGTTGGTGGTTGGTTAGTTGAAGGTACTTTTTTCAGATTTTTGCTCATATCATAAATATCTGTAAAACTGCCGACGAAATATAAAAAACCGACCAAGAGCATGTCGACCCGTGCTCAGTTAGTACAGATATTCAAGCCCCCTCCCCCTCCCCCTCCCCCACACACACACACACCCTCAGCATAACGCCACCCTCGAGGATTTTCAGTATGTTTATCTGGATGTTGTTGACAAGGTATAGTTGTACCAAATTACAAAACTACACGAATTATCTGTGATTTCCCCTGATTTCGCATATTCGGTTTGATTTATTTTCTTGAGCTAATAAACAAGATTCCCGGCATATGATAACAATATTGGACCTACTAAACATAAAAAGTTTGAATTGCATAGCTCTTTACTTTCGATTTTAATGATATCTAAAAAAACCGATTTCTTCACTGACTCACTGATGATCATCAAAACCTTTATGGTACTTCCTGAAGTCCTAGGAAGCTGAAATTTGGTATGCAGGATAGTATTAGTACACAAACAACAAAAAAATTATCTAAACTTTTATTCATCAACCCCTTAAACAAGGGGATGAAAATTTGTATGAGGGTTCCACTAATTTTGATGCCGGAGGTCTAAAAATGGATGTACTCTAAACAAAAGCTAACGAGTACTATTACACAAATAATCTAATGTTTTTGTCAATGGTTATTAGTCACCCAGGTGCAATAACATGCGACAGAGCTATCTCACTCACTCCTATACAAATAGACAGTGTGCGCGCTTTATACTCTGTATCTATAGGTATTTAAATAAAAGTAAACAATCAATTTGTACATTTTCGGGTAGTTATAACATTTATTGGTTAACCAACCAAAGACAAAACCGCTTGGATCTATCATTGAACGACCTTTTTTTTTTTTTTTGTTGTCGCAGGGGTGAATGCATTTACGCATCATGGCCCCCCGGGCGAGGGAAGCCCATTGGGGGGGCGGTATGTGGGACTCGCTCCTTCCGTAACCCCCTCTGCTATTCAGAGGGAGAGGAGGAGAATACCCACTAATCTCCCCTGCGGCGTTTCCGTCCATGCCGTTAAGGGGGGTGCAGGGGGCTCGCTAGCATGTCACCTCTGCACCCCCCCGATCATTGAACGACCTGACTTTAACCTACATTATTTGATCATGTAATGTTTTCATCTACCCTCCACTGGCTTAAGGAGCCATTTGAGGGTAGATTTTGTTTACTTTTATTTAACCTTTTGACCGCCAAAGACGTCATATGACGCGCGCGGCAACAGCCCAATATCAACCTTCATGCGTATTGACAAGGTTCACGATTACACGCCGCGTGGTGTTCAAAAGGTTAAATACCTAAAGATACAGAGTATAGGTATTGGCAGCATCTTAAATGCGACTTACCTATGTAACACCATCTCGAAGTTCATAGGCTGCCCGTCGAATATATCCATTCCATGCTTCATAGCGATGACCAGAGACAACTCCAAGATAGACAGAGACTGTAATAGTTTTACTTTATGCTCCGGAGCCACAGTTCTGTCTATGGTTGATATTATGTCTAACGCTTCTATGAACGGCTTGCTTGGAGATAAGGTGCAGACTATTTGAAACTGGAAAATTAATAATATAATAATAATACATTATTATATTTTTAGGAAAATTAGTACATTAATAGAGGTGCATTAACGCTGGTGGCCTAGCGGTAAGAGCGTGCGACTTGCAATCCGGAGGTCGCGGGTTCAAAGTGTTCAAACCCCGGCTCGTACCAATGAGTTTTTCGGAATTTATGTACGAAATATCATTTGATATTTACCAGTCGCTCTTCGGTGAAGGAAAACATCGTGAGGAAACCGGACTAATCCCAACAAGGCCTAGTTTATCCTCTGGGTTGGAAGGTCAGATGGCAGTCGCTTTCGTAAAAACTAGTGCCTACGCCACATCTTGGGATTAGTTGTCAAGCGGACCCCAGGCTCCCATGAGCCGTGGCAAAATGCCGGGACACCGCGAGGAAGAAGAAGAAGAGTACATTAATAGAGGACGGAAAACGAAGGGTTGCAGGCCTATTAGATATAGACGGCCGAGCGTAGCGAGGTCTGTAGCGATACGCGGCCTGCAAACCCGTTTCTCGCCGAGATTTGTATAGTGCTTTAAATAATAGGAAATAATAGGACATATTCTAAATTACAATTACAGTACACAATTGTATTTTTTTTCGTAGGGTTTTACGTTTTTATAGGAATTTTCGCAACTTAGTAAAAACAGCCGATTTTCATGATATTTTTTTTTTACTTCCAATATCATTTAAGTAAAGGTTACATTGAATTTTGAAACAATATCAAGTAATGCAGAATAATTATATAAAAATATACAAAATTATTGATCTAAAGTTATAGTTTTCCCTTAATTTACATTTTCTTATGTACTGCTATTATATTGCACACAACTGTACATACTACTCATAACAGGGCAAGTTTTTTTTTTTATGTGGCTTACAGTTGATTGCCAGTGTCATGTCGATTTATTTATGAAAACAATAATAGGGACCGTGCGCGTTGGAGGGTCTGCCATCTTGTGGCCTGAATCGGAACCATAAACATGCACATGTACACGTCACGTGTTTTCTTGTGCATAGTAGGTTCTGCCATCTTGTGGGCTACATCGGAACAATAAACATCACATTTACGCCTCGCGCCAAAAATCTGACGGCTCCTGTGCTGCCTCCTACAGTTCATGCACGCTCCCTATCGTATATCGGGGGCGCAAATTTTTATCAAACACAAGGTTGCTAATCCAAATGAGAATGTAGGAACGATAATAAATTTAGATGTAAAGAAAAATCAAAACAAACAAACAGGGCAAGTTAAATAAAAGCTTGTAATGATGTGACACCTCATTGGAAGGTTTTAACTATGATTTAATATGAAAACTTCAAATGTGTCAGTTAACACAAAAGAAATATATGTCAATCAACTTCGTTCCACAACTGTCATCATTGTTTATTTACCAAAATAAAATATTTACTACAATTTTAATTGTGAACTTACCAAAATAAAATAGTAACAGCTTTAAAACTATTCTTTTAATAGTAAAATGACACAATCCCCAAAAAAATACGTGTCTACATACACAAGCTCGACAACGAATCGAGGTGTAGAAGCTAAGGAGGTAGAGATAGGCAACATACAACTGGATACTTCGTCTCAGTACCAAGAGAGTACGGATGTCGAGATACGCTCGCCAGCGTCAGGTGAGCGGCGACTTTTTTCAGAAATCAGAAATCATAGCATTTATTCGTGATAAACTATGACATACAAAAGTATAACAACATAACAAAAGAAACAAACATAGAATAAATAAATAGTTTACCACGAAATAGTCCCGCCTCAGCATTAATGCTAACTCAAAAGTCAGCGCTGATTTTCCGGCGAGACCATTTGTGGGTCACGAACGCAGCTGTACGACACGGTATAAAACTGAACGCGGCTTTGCGGCGGCGAAAGGGCGGCGATCAACGCCATCTAGTCTGCCGGCGAGACGTCATGATGAGAAAAGAGGCCATGTCGTACGCGTGCTGATAGATATAGTTATCAACGATAACAAGACCATTTATTAGTTTATTATATTTTTGGCGATAAAACCGCCTGATGTTTACCTCTACTTGTGTTGCTGTTTTCTTTCTGTGTTATTTCCTTCTATTAAGGTGTTTAGTGAAGAGTATTTGTATTTGTAAGCGAAGATAGCAGGCATCGCGCGCTCTTACACACAGGGCGCCTGCGGCGCTCCGCTATTTGCACTGTAAGCTTGGCGCGCTCTTACATCGAGGGCGCCTGCGGTGCCCTTAATACTATAGGTGCGCTTCGCGCGCTCTGACATTCACGGCGCCCTTCACACGGTAAGGTCGGGCTCGAGCCCGACATTCAGAGCGCGCTCCGCGCGCTTATTTACATACCGCGCCTTTTACATTATGAGCTTTGCGCGCTCCGACGTGCAGGGCGCCAGCGGCGCCCTTTACCGCGTATAGGGCAATTCACAGCGCGCGATCTTACATTCAGGGCACATGCAGCGCTCTGTACTTCACAGTGTTTTACTGTTGTGTTAAGGCTATAAGCCCCCGTAAGCTTCGAGCCTTCGGCTCTAAACGGTAAAATAAATAACTTTCCACGCCACGTTTCACGTAAACCATTGCGGCTGAGTCCCCGTTACAGCCTACCCCCATTTTTATTAGCCTAACTTAGCGTCTCACAGCTGGGAAAAGACCTCCCTTTGTTTTTTCGATTCATCTATGCGGTATACGTCAGTTTTACGTCGTTTTATTTTTTCAGCGGACACCGGTTCATACCTACAAGTCGTAGTTCAAAAGCATAAGAAAAAAGAGCCAACAACCGCCGCGACCCAGACATCCCCTCGACTACCCGTCGCGTCCAGCCCCATCAAAACCATCAGGAATGGTTCCGGGGACCATCCTTTATACGTCCTACCTCATCATATGTTAGTTTATAATACCCAAAACCATGAGAAACATGAGAAAAAGAAGTTATCAACCATTAAAGAGCCTAGTCGTTCATTTTGGTCGAAATTTATAGAAAATACTAACGAAACTTCACCTGATAAAGTAGATTTATATTACTTTGAAAAAACTACAGGAGATTATTTAGCGACATCAGGAATGTATACTTATACTGAAAGACTTGCTTTTCAAATGTCTAGAATACCTAATAGAATCTTAGCGGAAATATTTTCTATACCTCAAATTATTGCGAATATACCAGTGGCTATATTGTTAAATTTGGAGCGATTTATTTTTATTACGCTTAGAAATATTATAGTAGGAAGCGTTCAGATATTGTCGGATAGTTTTTTAAAGCCAGTTTTGGCGTTAGTATTTAATTCTATAATACAACCGCCTTTAGTTTTCGCTGGTAATGTGGGGAGAAGTGTAAGGGATGCTTTAAAACCATTGGCAGAAATGTTTGGTGATTTTTTAGAGCCGGCAGTGAAAATATTAAGTTCTATAAGATTAGTGAATATTGAGAAGAAATGTTCGCATAATGTGTAGATTTTACATAAAGCCCGCGTTATGGTAAGCAGTCTCCGTAGACTATGTAATTATATGCGCAATTGCGCATTACCGATCCTAACACTCCGCACCCTCGTTGAGCTATGGCAACCTTAACACAACACTATGAGTAGGGTCTGGTGTTATTTGGCTGCGGGTTTCTGTAAGGTGGAGGTACTTCTCCAGTTGGGCTCTGCTCTAGATCTGGAATGTCATCCGCTGTGCTGTGCCCTACCACACAAAGCGAGATGACATTCACAGTGCCCATACCTCTCTTTTGGACGCAGTTTATGGACATACCCGGGTCCTTTGGACGTAGTTTAAGGACATACCCGGGTCCTTTGGAAGTAGTTTAAGGACATACCCGGGTCCTTTGGACGTAGTTTAAGGACATACCCGGGTCCTTTAGACGTAGTTTAAGGACATACCCGGGTCCTTTGGACGTAGTTTAAGGACATACCCGGGTCCTTTAGACGTAGTTTAAGGACATACCCGGGTCCTTTGGACGTAGTTTAAGGACATACCCGGGTCCTTTAGACGTAGTTTAAGGACATACTCGGGTCCTTTGGACGTAGTTTAAGGACATACCCGGGTCCTTTGGACGTAGTTTAAGGACATACCCGGGTCATTTGGACGTAGTTTAAGGACATAGGAGAGGTTCGCGATAGTTAGAAATTAACCTTTTCACCGCCATCATATTTTTAAGAAGTCACACCCACGTCAACATCATTCTTATAAGCCAAGATTCATTAAATCTTCATTTATTTAAACTTTATTGCACAAAATACAAATGGCGGACTTAATGCCTAATGGCATTCTCTACCAGTCAACCATCGCACTAAACAGCGACGTGTAAAAATGGTGCAAGGAAAAAGAAAGATGATATTTATATGTGATAGAATCGTATTTGGAATTTGACAGTAGATGGCGCTGGACGGTTCCGTTACTAAAGTTTATGTTCTTATTCAGTACGAGAACAATCGGTCTTTATTTAAATCAACGATTTAGAATTACTTATGTCAATTTGATTTAGATATCTATAACATTAAAATACGTAAGTACATAAATTGTCTTTTAATTACGATATCAATTGCAATATTATCACATCGAGCTGAAAATGACCACAAGTTACAATAGGAAATTTATTTTAAGTTTATTTATAGTTTTTATTATTATTTTTAAGTTTATGTATAAGTTATTGTTATCAAAGAATTAAAATTTGATAAGTTAGGGTAATTTCGAATACTTTACTTTGTCATTTTAATTCCATAAAATACTTATTTATTATTTTATTTTATGATATATACAATTTACGTAGGTATTTTTACATAGTATTATGCCAATAACAGTTATCCGTTGGTTGCAAAATAATATACATATATATTATTAGTTAAACAAAGTAATATTTAAAGTGAAACTGTCCAAGCCAACAGTAACAGTATAAATAATAAATAAATAAATATTATAGGACATTATTACACAAATTGACTAAGTCCCACAGTAAGCTCAATAAGGCTTGTGTTGAGGGTACTTAGACAACGATATATATAATATATAAATATTTATAAATACTTAAATACATAGAAAACACCCATGACTCAGGAACAAATATCAATGCTCATCACACGAATAAATGCCCGTACCAGGACCTATCAATACTTAACCCCGAAAAGAGGGATGAATATAGTTTACAGTACATATGGTGCTATTTTATCGCACTAGTGCGAAAATTAGCACATTACGTTACTGTGCTGAACATTTGGGCCATATGTACTGTAAAACGTTGTACGATACATGTGCGAATAGGAATATATTTTTCGCACTTGTATCGTAATGTACTATTTTGTTCTACTGTTTTTAGACTTAGACAACGATATATATAATATATAAATATTTATAAATTCTTAAATACATAGAAAACACCCATGACTCAGGAACAAATATCCATGCTCACCACACGAATAAATGCCCTTACCAGGATTTGAACACACTACCCACTAGGCCAGACTAGTCGTCAACAGTAGGTGATAATCAACATGAAAATACTCAAATTTGCTTTGATTTTGGATTCTTTTCCGAATTACCCGACACTCAGAAGTATTCGAAATGATCCGAATATAATTTAATAGCATTCTACTTACCAAAATATCCTTAAAAATCTGCTCATTATTGGTATAATAGCACAACTTTTCAAACGCGTCCACCACCCTCTCCTCCCCCCTCAAAGCTAGCACATGTGCGTTCCAGTCCTCCACAAAACCTGGGTCTAGGTTCGAAAACTCCTTTGGGTCTACTTTGCAACGGTTTAATATTTCTATAGGAATAGAGTTGCTTTGGCTGTCAGTGTCCATTGGCTCAGCTGCTAAAAAAAAACGATTTTTACTCTGTATCTTTAGGTATTTAAATAAAAATAAACAAACAATTTGTACATTTTCGGGTAGTTATAACATTTATTGGTTAACCAACCAAATACAAAACCGCCTGGCTGTGTCACTGAACCTGACTTTAACCTACATTATTTGATCATGTAATGTCTTTTCCTACCCTCAATTGGCTTAAGGAGCCATTTGCGGGTAGATTTTGTTTACTTTTATTTAAATACCTAAAGATACAGAGCATAAATAGGGAATATTACGCGAAACTCTGCGTAGAGGGCGCCCCTACCACAAGTCATCACAATCTGAGGGTCTACGAAACAAAAAAATCGAAATTTCGTTATCTAACCTCTCTATCACTCTTGCATATTCGAGCGATAAAGAGGCAGATAACTAATTTTTTTTTTGATTTTCGCGTTTCCCGGTAGGCCCTTTATAAACAAACCGCCTTGATGCATCAATGACATATTTTATTATCTGTGAAAACTTGTCAAAAAACAGTTTAAGGCACAGTATGTATAAGTTACTCCATGGTTTACGAAAGGTGCTAGTGCTGCACTCTGGCGGCAGAACATTTCAGTAATACTCCCTATTTAATATATAGTTTAAGGTTGCGTTTCAACCAGAGTTAAGCGAGGATGCGTAGCGTTGTTTGAAAACCAATAGAATGGTTGGCTCTAGGTCCAAGGGGTCACAGCGCGCACAAGTTTTTGCAGAAATCGCGAAGCGCTTGGTTGACGTAACTGTTGACCGAAGGCTTCCTCGCATAACGTCGCATTGTGATACAACGATAAAATGCCGCCAGCACCCTTGTTATAATGCCTCAAGGGCCTATTTTAGATTTAAGCTAGTTGTAGTAATACTTCTGTATATATCCATTATGTATATTGTTATTGTAAATAAAATGTTTATGCCCATAGAATCAATTTGTTTTTCTACTTGTCGACTGTAATGGTCTAATGGTTGAATTAAGATTTCTTATAACAAACTGTAATCTTCTTTTCATGTATGGGCTCCCAAATCAACTATAATATTCATTTCGAAACGGTTTAGTCAACTATAATGAAATTGACCAATCACAGCTCGCCGCGGTCTAGAGGAGGAAAATAAACGATAGCTCAAATTAATTATTTATTTTTAAATTGTATAGTTAAAACAATTGCTTCATAAGTCATAAACGCACATGTGACACCCTTAATATAGCGACATCCATAGACTACGGAAAACCGCTTACCGTTGCTTGTTAGTCTCCATAGACTACGGTGGCAAAAATTGAGAAAAAAGCTGTCTAAAAATGTAATTTAGCGCAGAGCAAGTACCAGGGCCTCATGAGTTACGAGAAGGTGTCGTTGACCACCCCGCCGGGCCCCGGCGGCCGGGGCGCGTACGAGTATGATATGAAGGTATCGCGGCTGCTCGCGTATCTTAAATAGCCGTATACTTTTGATTTGTTTACCTATAAGATGTTATTAGTTTAAAGTTTTATTTTTGTTGACTCTTAGTAAAATTATTATTAATTTTTATTTTTATTTTACTTTAAAAATTTTAATTTAAGCTTCGTTGCTTGCTTGCGTTGACTGAAAAGCTCTCTATTATAAAATACAATTTTCTAGCTCAGCATGTATGTAGTGATTCTATTGGATCTTAACATAACTCGCTACGCATTCTCGCAAATCTCTGGTGGGAACGCAGTCTAATATGTTTATCCCGTTTATTTTTTACGTTTGTTCAATCAAAGGACAGTCAGTCAGGCTCAGTCATCGGAATTTACTATAGGTCAGTTTGCATCTTTTTAGGATTCCATACCAAAAAGGTACAAAAGGAACCCTTATGGCGCGACTCTGTCCGTCCGTCCGTCTGTCTTTCTGTCTGTCACATCGCTGAATATCTCGAGAAGCATTTAAGCTATGGATTTGAAATTTGAAATAGTTATGAAAAACGCTAACCCAGACAATCCGAAAGTTTTTTTTTTATATTTTATTTTGATTAACTATGCCCAAAATTAAGAGGAGGCCAAACTCCAGTGACTAGGTCAAGTGGGGTATCATTTGAAACAGCTCAAATTAAACATTCAAAAATTTTTTTTATCTTTTTTTTCGTAGTGAAAATAAATACCATCCCCCCCTCATTTTTTATAAGAATAACATTTAATAGTGTGTACGTAATATGTGGAGTGTATTGTGTGGACAATTGTTATCTGTCAATAAATAAATGATGATAATGATCACGAAAAATAGCAATAAAAAACAATCCCACTCTACTTTTGAAGTAATTAGTGTTACAAGTAAAATATCTCACCCACGCTCTTCTTCCTCGCTCGTTTCTTCACTTTCTCCGCCTTCTCCAGTGGCACCGATAGCAGTTCCACCAGCTCGTCCAAGAGCCTCGCGTGCGGGTTGGAGCCTTCACCGGGGAATATAAATATGTGACGGTGAGAGAAACGAGATTTGACGCGTTTCTCTAGAGTTTCCATTACGTCTAGGCGGTTGGTTATGCCTGAAAATTAAATATATTTTCAGGAAAAACAACTACTTCAACACCATAACCCTACTTTGGCAGTCGGGTAAAAACAAAATGGCGGTGGACATTTTTCAAAATGGCGGAGTACTGAGGGTTGCGAGTAGTATTCGGGATATGAAGAGAGACGGTAATGTGCATGCTAGGTTAGACTGCAACCTTTACATTTATATTGTATTGTATTTTCATCTCCTTCGTATTTTCGTTTTTAATGATATGTTAATTTGTCACTTTCTGTCGCAAAATGCAGATTAATTAATTCAATTAACATAATTTCCTGCTAAGTATTCTTTTGAAGTTTGTTAAATTTTAGTTAAATTTTATTTTTTATTTATTAATAGCTTAAGTCTAAATGTCTTACTGTACTTATATTGTTTATCCTAAGATACTGGAATAAGCTGTGGTTACCTATAATTGGACAAACATCTACCCTTAATTTTATGTAAGCTACAGATAATTTTTTCTCTGTTGTATTGTCTGTTGGTGATCCTTAATAAATTAAATAAAAAAATAAAAAAAATTTGTGTGTATTTTCGAACTCACCTAAAACACACATAGGCGCCTGCCTTGCGTGCGTTATATCAAACAAGTTGTACAACAGTGTCTGCGTACGCGCCGAATGGCAGAACGCGTGGAACTCCTCAAGCAGGAAGATCATGCTCTTGCTGTGACTATCAGCACTCTTCAAGCAGGACAGGAGAAAGGAGAGGTTCTCCGCGAACGTGCCGAAGACACGGTCACCCACTGAGTTCTCTAGTTGCATCTGAAAAGAATACCACAAATCACGCTATACTGACAAAAGGAACCATCGAAACAGCAAAATGGAGGACCGGCGTTCGGCGGCCGAATATTCGGCTATTCGGCCGATGGCGCCGCCGAATATTCGGTATTCGGCCAAGCCACTATTCGTTGCATCTCTAATTGACACGTCAAGATTGCTTATCTTCTTTCTAATACAAAAACGAATTATAGGGCCATGTAGTAACAAACATTATAAAACTAAATTACTGTTAATAAATAAAATCATCCCAATACATTCCTATTGGGAGCGTGCACGACTGTCACGCAACCTAGTGTCCGCAATTCTAGGGGAAAACGTCAATTCACTACATCTTATAAAACTACTCCAAAACTAAAAACTACTGAACGGATTTTCATACGACTTTCATCTATCAATAGAGTGATTCTTGAGGAAGGCTTAAGTATATAACTTGTTAAGGTTTTGTGTAAATTGTTTGAAATATAACGATGTTGTCGGAAAAAATCACGCTGGCTAGGAGCTTTAATCGAAAACGCTGCCTAATCCGTTTGAGCTATAACAACACAATGTATGGTGGGGTTGTTTCTCATTCATAGGTCTACAAAAAAGTCCGCGATGTGAAATGTCTATCTTTTAAGGATAACTTACTATATCCATTCTTAACTTCTAGAAAAAGATCACGTAATATGTGGCATTTGCAAAGCTATTTACATGGATACATTATTAACAATTATCAAAATAAATACATTAGTTATATTAAGCATTTCATACAGATTACAACGGTCCCTTACACCATACAATTTAAATGAATATTTCAGGAGTAATCGTAAATCAAAGTTTCATTTCGAGCCATATAATTGTACGAAATGTTAAAGACGCTATCCGCAGTTAGTTCAAATTTTTACCACCTTATGCGCTGGGATCGCTTTACTTACCCCCACCACGCACTTCGCACGGTCCCAATTAGCAAAATAGCAGAATTTTAGCAGCTTCATTGTTACGTTGAGTAAGTATTAAGTAATATTACGTAGTAAAACTTCTGTAAGTTGACTTGAATATTCTTAAACTGATAATAAATGTCATATACTAAGAAACCGACCGACCGGTCTGGCCTAGTGGGTAGTGACCCTGCCTACGAAGCTGATGGTCCCGGGTTCAAATCCTAGTAAGGGCATGTATTCGTGTGATGAGCTGAGCATGGATATTTGTTCCTGAGTCATGGGTGTTTTCTATGTATTTAAGTATTTATAAATATTTATATATTATATATATCGTTGTCTAAGTACCCCTCAACACAAGCCTTATTGAGCTTACTGTGGGACTTAGTCAATTTGTGTAATAAAGTCCTATAATATTTATTTATTTATTTAAGAAAAAGTGACCAAGGCCTCCAGTGCCCCAGGCTCAAATATAAACAAATTAAAGTATTTTCTGAAAATGATTTAATTTGTTCTAATACTTCTAATAGTATTGAATATTCTTGCCTATTAATTTACCATATTGTGGTTTGTTTACATTTTGTTAATTACCTAAATAAATATTATACACTATCACACATAGCTCACACACAGTTAATTTTTATTATTATTGTTTTTTTTTATAATTAAGTGTAATTTATGGTAATAAAAATGTACCATTTGTTTGATTATTGATCTCACCTACGACTCGTATGAATCTAATTTGTAACAAACCAAAGAAAAATATCATGGTGTTTTTTGAAACTTTCAACATTTTTCGAGATACTCGTGAAACTCTAGAAATCCTAGTCGAGTATTCCCGCGCCTCGAGAAATAAAAAAGGACGAGAAACTAGAAACCCTAGACACCACTGAACTAGCACCATTCTTAGTGCCCACAAGGCCCATCCTTAGATATTTGTCAATGGGTGAGGGCCCATAGGTCTTCTGCCTTCAACATTGCCGTAATTATAATGGCCTTACCTGAGCTGTAATAGACTTCAGCGCCACCTTATCATCATGGTGTAAGTGCCCGTTCAGCTTCACAATGATGGCGTCGCTAGCCAGGTCTGCTTCCTTTCCAAGCCGGTGGAGAACTGAATTGACTAACTGAAACAAGACATTATTTATACTGTAAGGATCATTATTTATAAACAGCTTATAAATAATGATGATTTTCCTCCGTACCCATTTCACCATCGGACTACCAGACAATCGGCACTTTGGCATCGCTTCATGGTAATGGTAGGTATTCCACAAATACGCACGAAGCGTTTCGCTTCAACATTAAAATAAATAAATAAATATTAAATAAAATAAATATTATAGAACATTATTACACAAATTGACTAAGTCCCACAGTGAGCTCAATAAGGCTTGTGTTGAGGGTACTTAGACAACGATATATATAATATATAAATATTTATAAATACTTAAATACATAGAAAACACCCATGACTCAGGAACAAATATCCATGCTCATCACACGAATAAATGCCCTTACCAGGATTTGAACCCGGGACCATCAGCTTCGTAGGCAGGGTTACTACCCACTAGGCCAAACCGGTCGCCAAAACATTCCTTATGCGAACTGCCAAGGAGTGGAATGCCCTGCCCGAGTCTGTGTTTCCGTATGAGTACAATCTGAATCTCTTCAAGGGTAGAGTAAATAGGTATCTCATAGGTAAGCGTGCTCCACCGTAGACCGCATCATCACTTACCACGGTGTGATCGTGGTCAAACGCCTGCCTATTCTCCATAAAAAAAAGACTATTCTTACTTTTATCTATGATTACCAACCATGTTGAATTTATGATTATAAAAGAGTATCAATTGACTCTTACTTGTCACTGGTTTCCGCCATTTTGAATTGTTATAAAAAGACAGTAACGGCCAGTTCGAGTACGGACAAGCTATAGTGAAGACGTCTTGGAAAATTTATTGTAAATTGGTTGTTATTATGTGCGCTGGTGGCCTAGCGGCAAGAGCGTGCGACTTGCAATCCAGAGGTCGCGGGTTCAAACCCCGGCTCGTACCAATGAGTTTATCGGAAGTTATGTACAAAATATCATTTGATATTTACCAGTCGCTTTTCGGTGAAGGAAAACATCGTGAGGAAACCGGACTAATCCCAACCAGGCCTAGTTTACCCTCTGGATTGGAAGGTCAGATGGCAGTCGCTTTCATAAAAACTAGTGCCTACGCCAAATCTTGGGATTAGTTGTCAAGCGGACCCCAGGCTCCCTTAAAAAATATTTTTCTTAGGAAGATTTCTTTGAATTGGCGCCTAGCCTTTTTTAAGACGTGATTTACTGAGTTATTTGATCTTAACAGAATAAACATTAAAGGTACTTAATTCCTGGCGTAATAAAAATAATTGTACTTTAGCGTTTTTTCTTAAAAATGAGATCGATACATTGAAAAATTATAACGCCTGCAAAAGTGTAATAGCAAGCAAAATATAAATGGGTAAAACTTGGAAACCACAAATAAAATGGCTCATATTATAATTGAATATGAAGGTACAAAAAAGGAACAAAAATTTGGCTATTATAGAATTTATCAATAACCACGGGAACATAGCGTAATAAAGTACACCCGCCATTCTATCTGTCAGGATGGCGGGTGTACTGTTTTTTGGTGATAACTTTAAGTACCGTGAGGTACAATTTTTTTTAAAGGAGGTACTAAATAGTACAAATAAGGTACAAAAATATGGTATGGTTTTCATTTAATTTTATTTAGGTACACCTGCCATTCTGACTCTCACCGTACATCATTATAGCGGGAGCAACAACAATATGACAGTACTGAAAGGTTATGAGTAATAAACAATAACAGAAGTGACATTTGTATGTACGGTCAACCAATTTGGTTCCTAGGCCACTATAGAACCATGTCATAATGACTTCTACGACAGTGCTTATTGAGTGATGCATGTCATGTATAGACTAGTTAAAGCGACAAGGTTCTATAGTGGCCTAGGATTCAAATTGGTTGACTGTACCTATGAGTTCAAAATGTAGCAGTAGAAAATGTAGATGAAATTTTGGTCATCTAATAGGAAAATCAAAATAAAATACTTAAACAAGTAAATTAAATTAAATAAGCCTTTAATCCACATATGAATCACTTGTAAATACAAATACTAAGTAAGTAAATATTATTTATTGCACCAACAATTATACATTTTACATACATGTAAAACTACAAATAGATTTTAAAGGAAAATAGAACCAGGTAACAACAGGCGGTCTTGTCGCTAAAAAGCGATCTCTTCCAGACAACCTATCCTATTAAGTTGTCTTATTATTAAATGTCTCTTAGTGTGGTGTGCCTGTCGGCATAGGCCTCTTCCAACTCTTCAACTTCCAATGCTGACTGTCCAAAGCAACTCTGCGGGGTCCTAGAGTAAATTAGATTTCATCTTCCCATCTGGTTATTTGTTGACCTTTTTTGAACTTGCAGCCGAGTGGGTACCAGTGGGTGACTTGCTTGCTCCATTTTTCTTTGTTGTCACACAGCGTGTGACCTGTCCACCTCCACTTTTGTTTGTTGATATGCTGAGTATGTTTACTTTGTTCTTTGCCTTATTTCCTCGTTCCGGATTCTGTCCCTTCTTCTTCTTCTTTATTAGGGGCTATGTAACGCTCTATTGTGATCGCCACCTACTACAACTCTTGATGCAAACCTGCAACTTCAAACAGCTGCAGGATCCTCATGTGTGTCTGCCCAGGATTGAGTCACGAGTGCGCATTAGGCAAGGGCACTCTGCGAGGATGTGCAAAGGCATCTCCTCTGCCTCCATGCTGTCCCTTAGTTTTGTACCAAGCATACTTCTCTCCATAGCTTGTTGGCATTTGATGAGTTTGTCTCTATGTTCTGGTGTTCATGACCAGGTTTGCATCCATATGTCATGCATGGGAGGATGCATGTATTGAAAGTCTTTCTCTTTGTATAGGTACCTAGGTCCTTACTTCTCATTATTTCTTTTAGTGACCAGAATTTTGCCCAACACCTCTCTTATGATCCATGAAAATATACATGCATGCCTCTAACGCCCTGGCCACGACATCGCGCGGCAGTCACGGCGGCGAGCGGCGAGCATAGGTTGGAGCGAGACGCAGCGATCCGACCTTTCGTTCCCACTTATGGCCGCCGCTCACCGCTGCCGCCGCCGCGCGAAGTCGTGGCCGGGCCGTAATACATTGACTGTAAGGTCGTGTAAATATACTTTTGGATCTTTGGCATGTAAGTGAATTCGACCGTTGAAGATACATTTTTAAATAACCATTTTAAAGGAAAATTTGGTTTATACAAGCTTTAAAATTACAAAATGGAATACTTACGGTAGTCTTTCCACTGCCTCTAGGCCCAATTAATAAAGCGGAGTGAGATTCTCCCTGTAAAACTGTTCTCTTCATAAGATCGTAAACATGGTTCCATTCTTGTTCGTGGCCGCGAAATGTAACGTTATCCTCCGTTATTCTGAGCTTTAAATACTTTCTTATTAGCTTTATTTGCTTAGAAGTAAAGTTTGCTGAATTGAGCTCACACATTTTTAGTTAATTCTTGAAATAAACACGGACGCATACAAATACATAACCTATTGACGTTACACAGCCATTCCCGCCGGTTTTTTGACAATTGACAATAGAATAGATCTCTAGTTTGACATTTCTAAGGATGTGGCTAGTGCTAAAAATTGAATGGATTAAAGAAATCGATAAACTTGCATGAAGCTATCGATTGCAGATGAGTAAGTCATTTTCAGGCTAAGCATATTTGATTTTAAATTTTTCCACACGCTTTTCTGATTGTTCTCAAAATTACTGGATATATAAAATTTGATTGATAGTTGATGAAACTCTTGCTAATACACCGTAACCCTTCTGCGCATGTGCTAACACTCCTACCTGCGCAATGCGTAGACATAACTGGTCAATATGTAAACTGCTACACATGATGTAGTGATCATAGGATATGAATTCAAGATATCAATTTTGTTTGTTATGGTTGGTCAATTTTTACTTTTGATGAAATTTTAACCAAGACTCAAAGATGAATTTAAAAGTATATTGATAAACTGACACATATATATATATACTTAATGATACTAGACATACATTCACATATTTTTACATATGTACCTAGTATAAAAAAATTTGAATTTCGAACGGAGATAATCTGGGGCGGACGGGTCAAACAAGATTAAGTAGAGAGTACATAGAATGGAGAAACCTACGTTCTCGTATAGGGAGCCAAATAAGTTTACTACAGAAAGAGGAGATACTTCAGGAGGTCATACTTTCGAAGACCATACATGAACCGAATGCAGCTATTATTTAGTAACCGGTAAATTTTATTCAACAAATCTTGGGTAAGATTAGTGTACAAACATCAGTATAATCCAGAGATCGGAAACCGGTATTTTTTGTATGGGAACGAAAACGGTATTTTTTCGTTCTAAGTTAATCCGGTTCCGATCCCTGGTATAATCAAAGACGGCAGTACAAGAGCTTGGACGAGGAGAGTTTTTGTGCTGACCGGGAGAAAATGTTTAAAGCGGCGATAGAGTGTTCTTAACGAGTTAAAAAAAAATAGGACATTATTACACAAATTGACTAAGTCCCACAGTAAGCTCAATAAGGCTTGTGTTGAGGGTACTTAGACAACGATATATATTATATAATACATAAATATTTATAAATACATAGAAAACACCCATGATTCAGGAACAAATATCCATGCTCATCACACGAATAAATGCCCTTACCAGGATTTGAACCCGGGACCATCGGCTTCATAGGCAGGGTCACTACCCACTAGGCCAGACCGGTCGTCAAAAAGTTAATAACTCTACAATCTACAAATAACTTTGGACGCCTGAGGTTCCCATGTAAGCCCACTGTCGATTATTAGCCCCAGGTTCTTCACTTGCGATACATAGAGAATAACTTCTCTTTCGAAGAGAAAAGAGAACCGGCGCCAAATCAGCATTGTTTACCAAAGAGAGTATGTGGGTGCTGCCAGTGCCAAGTAATATGGCCTAGTAAGTAGGTTAGCTGTGATACCAAAGCAATTACGCCCGGCAATGAATGCTCCAAAAAAGTTATAGAGGGGAAATGCTTGGAACATAATTTTTAACTACGTAACTTTATTTGGACTAGTTAGCAGGTGAACATCAAAAGTCGGGTGGGGAGAGGGAGGGTTTGAAGGTCCCATATTTTGGTTTTTGAGTATATCTCGGAAATTATGCGTCTTAGCGACATGGCCACTTTTACAGAATGACAGTTGAAATAATTTGTTACAAGTTTTATTTCGTCAAGTTTTTCAATATCAAGATATCTACTCTTGAAATTTTATTTAGGGCTCTCAATTTTGTCTTAATATCTTATATCAGTGAAGCTACTAGGCCATGTTTCGTATCGTATTTGTATAAATCGGAAATCTCAAATTCATTTATGGTATCACATTGAGACCATTTCGTAGTAAAAATATATATTAACTTTAAACAAATACTTTTTTTAACTTTTCTTCACGTTTAAGCCGCTGAACCGATTTAGGTGTAATTTGGTGTAGAGATATTTTGAATCCCATAGATAAGAAGTGACGCAACCATATAACACAATAAACCTAGAAGTGAGGTTCGGCATATTAACATATTACTGTTATATCTGTTATGCCATCCAGAGATCGAAATATCAACTCACGTTGCCTTGATCTTCAGCCCTTCTCTTTCATGCCTTCACTAACCTACATATTTTGTCCCTCTCTTGACCTTAAACTCTATGTTTTCTACTGCTACACATGAGATAAATTCGTGGACAGACTAGATTGACATACAGACCTCAGTATAGAATTCTCAGTTTATTGTTTTATTTCGCTTTATTCAGTATTTTTTGGCTAAAACAAACTGTATGTAAATATTTTATATAAAGTTAAATGTTACGACGATATTAATTTAATAACCCGCTTAAAAAATATATTATTTTTACTTCATTCATGTCATGTCTAGTTAGTGGCACAGTTTCACAGTTCCTTGTTCTATCAGTGTTGCAAAAATTGGTGAATACATTAAAACTGTTTCACTGAATAATGTGAATTGTGTTGATTGTAAGACTTGGTTTTAACTATGTTTTGTGATTGTGAACGAGTGAAAATGTGTTTTGATAAAAAGCGCATCAGGTCCTAAGTTCAATTAAATTATTGCAAATCTGCAATTCTGCACACGACACGAGCGATTCTAAAATCACAATGTAATAAATGTATATACATATAAAACAGCGTAGCACCGCTTTCAGTGTTAAATAACGAAAGAAGCTAAACTTGCTTAGTAAATGCTTCAAATTGTAAGTTATCGATAGAAATAAATCCAATTTAATTATATCCTTGAACCCTTATAAAATCCTTTAAAATTAATTTAGTATCTGTAGAAAGCAATGTTTTGTCTGCTATTTTCAACGACTATTTTGACTTTATTATTCGTTCGTATATGTAATGTACTATAACTGTGACCATAACATATTTTAGGACAACCCGGAAATTATATAACATATATTGAAACAAAATTGTGCTTTTATCCATCATTTTTATTTGCCATGTATGCTTTCTGTTTACAAAAGTGGTACAACTTATATCTAAGTACTCAATATAGATTATTATATTTAACTTGACCTTCATAGTTCATACTAAAGCATAAAGTACCTACCTCTACGATATAATAATTCAGGAAGTTGTATTAGTTGCATTCTCCTAGTCCCATCGATGTATAGCTAATTTAGATGCAAAACGGCGCTGATGTTTTAATTTTAATGTTATCTATTAACTACTTCATTTGTAAAATTTTAGGTAATTGCAAATGTGTGTCATGAGTTGAAACATTCTTGAAATTGGATTAAAAGTTACTAACAATTATTATGCCGAAAAAAATTGCCCGCGGAAGCTAGTAAATAAATGTATACATATTTTTGTTGTGTCAGTAAATAATAAATAAACAGTGGGAAATATTTTCCGATTGTAATATTATCTATACATAAAAAGGTTATGCTTTGCTTGAATCGATACTTAGCGCAGCACTACTTGTTTAAAAATCCATCATTCACTCAAAAATAATGCAGCTAAATTAAACGTCACCTAAACATGCCTATTCCTTTTTATCTTGACAACTAACAAGTGAATAAAGACCTTCTTCTAAAATTATACGGGTAATATATAGTTATTATCTATCAATTTATCAGTCAGTTTAGAAGGCATATATACGAAAGAGTCATTGTTTATTTTTTCTAAAAGAAACGAAAATACATTGCCATTTGTTTACTTTATTGAATATAAAGAAACTCTAAATAGCAAAAAAAATCAAGTGACAGTTGTTTTGTGTGTGTGTTCATGTGCTGTAGTCCAGTGTAGAGTGTAGCTATTTAAAAAGTTTTTCTTTTTTTTATACATTCATATTTCTTAAATATGATGTTCAGCAGCGGTCATAATCAATTTATATTTCATTAAAGTGAACAATTCTTTTATCAAGTACATAAAGAGTCGTAAATGGCGTAGGTTTGTGCTCCCCTACGACTCCTAAATTGGTTAAATGCGATTCTAACGCCCACCGGACTTTCCTGAATATGTCACCAACAGTATAACACTTGAGTTATAGCTGAATCGTTTGTTAAATATTATTGTTGATAAAACACATAATAGTGAAAGTTTATTGCCAAAGTAAGTGCATTTATTTACTTACTCTAAACAAAAACTAATGTTGTACTAAAAATATTTCACACTTCAGTAAATTCGACCAAGTTTTGCGTATTATTGTAATAAATACTTCTAATCACTCCAGTATATGCTGTATATGTATTTTATTGATAACAATGCTTTACTTGTTTGTACATATTTCATATTGATAAGATTACTAGTTCTCGCTTATATACATTTGGGCCTGATAATGATAACAAAATTAATACTTATTATATATATATATTAGTTTATTCACTGAGAAGTGTTACAATTTTCATGGTATGGATACAGTTAATTAACTTAGATTATAGGTCAATACCTTAACACATTCACTGCCAGGAACCCACCTGGTGGGCGCTTGTGAACTTTGTTCAGATGCCGGACAACCCGCTGGGCGGGTTATTTTGTACGCAGCTATGATGATGATCTTTCCGGCCGATTTCGACCATGGCGACCACTTCGACTCCTAGTTAGCTCGGCGCTCATGCGCCCGAAGATGGCTGACATAGCCGATCTTTGAGGTGAACCCCCGCGCACATTGAGGGCACGTGAGGACACCAGCTAGGTAGTGGTAGTGAATGGACGCAGGCTGGCGCGTTTTCAGCTCGTCGCGTTTAGCGTCGAGGTCAGCTTTAAGTTGCTCCTCGAAATCGCGCACATTGCCCTGCACCAGCCTGCGCCACTCAGGACGATGTGCTGCCAAACCTTCCCACCGAGAGGCTTCAATGTTGCATCTTTTCATGTGTCTTTTCTGAACATCTTTGTATCGGAGGAGTTGTCCGCCAACTTTCCGCTTACCCTCCTCTAGTTCAGAATAAAAGATGCGCTTCGCCACTCTCTCCTCCGGCATACCCGATACGTGACCGCACCACCGAAGCTGTCGACGCATTATGTAAGCCTCTATTCCACCGACCTTGGCTCGTCGCAGAACTTCGGTATTCCGTACTCGATCAGACCATCTGATGTTCATGATCTTACGCAAGCATATGAGGTGGAACCTGTCTAAGGTACGAATGTGATGACGGTACACGCACCACGTCTCGGAAGAGTATAAAAGGTTTTTGTCTGGCAGTGAATGTCTTAAGAGGGAAGAATAGCTTTGTGATCCTAGGGAAATAACAGTATTTTTATATGAAATTCCATTTCGGGAGAAAGCGTTTTCCACTAACTAAATCTTAAAAATTGATTTTAATGTTGATTGCGTCAGTATATTCTAGGTTTATAGGTTTCGGTTTAAAAAAAAAATTTCTTTTGCAAATGTTAAAAAAAGAAAAACCTATAAACGTAGTTTTTTATTGTGTCAATAACATAATAAAAAGGCATGGAAAATGGAAAATATTCAGAAGTGGAAAAATGTTTTCTCTCTTTATATGGACAGTATGGTAAGTATACTTCCCTCTTAACTAAGCTTGTTTTGCATGTACTTAGTTGTGTACAGAAATATAATATGAAATATAATAAATAGAAAAACACATCTAAATTAGAACCTCAATTATCCAAACGAATTAAAACCACAACAATGATCGTGAGGAAACCTGCATACATCTGCGAAGAAATTCAAAGGTGTATGTGAAATCTCCAATCCGCATTGGGCTAGCATGGGGACTATAGCCCGAGCCCTCTCGCACATGAGAGGAGGCCTGTGCCCAGCAGTGGGACGTATATAGGCTGAATTATTATTTTTATTATGAATTAAAACCAAGACTACTTTGGATACTCTAAAGTTCACATGGTTAAAACATGGGTTTTTTGGGACAAGATCAAACAAAAACAACACCTTTTACGGCTTAACAGATATCTGTAAAATTTGGCACACAGGTTAGTTATATATAAATAATAAATAAATAAATATTATAGGACATTATTACACAAATTGACTAAGTCCCACAGTAAGCTCAATAAGGCTTGTGTTGAGGGTACTTAGACAACGATATATATAATATATAAATATATTATAAATACTTAAATACATAGAAAACACCCATGACTCAGGAACAAATATCCATGCTCATCACACAAATACATGCCCTAACCAGGATTTGAACCCGGGACCATCAGCTTCGTAGGCAGGGTCACTACCCACTAGGCCAAACCGGTCGTCAATATATGATACGATACGTTTTATAACAGAATTTATACCCTAATAGGGGTCCAAATAATAGGGATCTGCAATACGGAAAGACTTTTTAAGGGGCAGACACTGAGAGCAGTGGGTTTTGGGTGCCTTAACCTGGGTAGGTCTGTAAATAACTTTTGGCTTTAGGTATCGTATTGTCATGTTATTATCGGTTAGACACAAATCTCCGCATCATTGTGGATGTCACAAACTGTAGAAATGTATTATTATTTTATTATTTTAAACTTTATTGCACATAAAAAAAGAGTACAACAGGCGGACTTAATGCCAATAGGCATTCTCTACCAGTCAACCATAAGGCAAAACAGAGAACTTCAAGGTGGGTGCAGTGAGAATTAAACAAAAAAAAAACCGTAAATTTTAAGCGAAATTAAATTTCTAAATAAAAACTATAGTATGTTTCATTATACCTTATGACTATGAGTACATAAATATATACATATATATGGATAAACAAGGATAGATACATATACATACAATTGCACGTGCGTTATGGGTTACTTACCGACTAATTCCCACTACGCCTACCTTAGCAGGTGGTTATAAAGCAAACGTTTAAAAGTTAACTTGCTTGGTAATGTAATTGTTTGGCAATTTTTTTCTCTCAAAATCTTTAAAAGTCAATAATCACTAATTAAAAAGTTAGAAGATCTTTTAAACATTTTGATGGAGCAGCGCAAGATCTGGTAGCTTCCATCAGTCCCTATTCAAATCATTAGAAAGATACTCCCGCCGAGTTTGATGTTTGTTGCGTCCCATATTGGGATGCCCTGCTACAATTTAGGAGGGATTTAAATCTTCTCGGGTCAGAGGTGTAGGGTTAGAGCTGGCGTAGTTTTATTGGACGTTCTTAAGTGCATTGTAATGTGCCTACTTGGAAAATAAACTATATCTTTAATCCTCCATGTATTTCCTATATAGGTTTGGGTAAGTTGGACAACTTTTAATTTCTATATTAACACCAGAAATGCTTAGAAATACAGGAAAAGTGGATAAATTCACTGTCTCTGGTGAGACGCGCATTCGCGGCTCCGGGATACCAGTCCAGCCAACCAACCAACTAAGTTACCGAGACTGACCTATTGTGCAATTAATTAATTCGCTCTGGAACTTTACGGCCGTGTAAATCGAAGAGCAGAGGACGTCGCCAAAACGTCTCCCAAAAGCAGTGTTAACCCTCGGATCAGGCAACTTAAACACGCGTTTAGATAGTAATTAGAGATTTTAAATACTAAAGTTACCCAATTTAAACTAATAAATGTCGCCGATATAAGGAGTGAATCATTGTATCGAGTGATGCTTTATGGATTTTACACTGTATCTGCAACTAAAAAAATCTCAAAAAATGTCGTCTATTTTAGTACACCCGTAAGTGGTTAAAGACTAAACCTTGATGTACTGATCTATTCCAGATGTGTCACATAACAGCGAGCGAGAAGCATGGCGGAGGAACAGGCGTGCCTCGTGCGCGCTCGCTCTGACTCCGACTCGCCCAAGAGCTTTGGGTCCATAGCTCGCACCATGGCTTACACAGAGGACAGACTGACTGGTAAGTCCTGTATGTAGCACATTACAGAGTGAGAAGCATGGCGGAGAAATAGGCGTGCCTCGTGCGCGCTCGCTCTGACTCCGACTCGCCCAAGAGCTTTGGGTCCATAGCTCGCACCATGGCTTACACAGAGGACAGACTGACTGGTAAGTCCTGTATGTAGCACATTACAGAGCGAGAAGCATGGCGGAGAAACAGGCGTGCCTCGTGCGCGCTCGCTCTGACTCCGACTCGCCCAAGAGCTTTGGGTCCATAGCTCGCACCATGGCTTACACAGAGGACAGACTGACTGGTAAGTCCTGTATGTAGCACATTACAGAGTGAGAAGCATGGCGGAGAAACAGGCGTGCCTCGTGCGCGCTCGCTCTGACTCTGACTCGCCCAAGAGCTTCGGGTCCATAGCTCGCACCATGGCTTACACAGAGGACAGACTGACTGGTAAGTCCTGTATGTAGCACATTACAGAGCGAGAAGCATGGCGGAGAAACAGGCGTGCCTCGTGCGCGCTCGCTCTGACTCCGACTCGCCCAAGAGCTTTGGGTCCATAGCTCGCACCATAGCTTACACAGAGGACAGACTGACTGGTAAGTCCTGTATGTAGCACATTACAGAGCGAGAAGCATGGCGGAGAAACAGGCGTGCCTCGTGCGCGCTCGCTCTGACTCCGACTCGCCCAAGAGCTTCGGGTCCATAGCTCGCACCATGGCTTACACAGAGGACAGACTGACTGGTAAGTCCTGTATGTAGCACATTACAGAGTGAGAAGCATGGCGGAGAAATAGGCGTGCCTCGTGCCGTGCGCGCTCGCTCTGACTCCGACTCGCCCAAGAGCTTCGGGTCCATAGCTCGGACCATGGCTTACACAGAGGACAGACTGACTGGTAAGTCCTGTATGTAGCACATTACAGAGTGAGAAGCATGGCGAAGAAACAGGCGTGCCTCGCGCGCTTGCTCTGACTCCGACTCGCCCAAGAGCTTCGGGTCCATAGCTTGCACCATGGCCTACAGAGAGGACAGACTGACCGGTATGTCCTATATTTAACACATAGTGGCGCTCGCTTGAAGAACTAAGCACCGCAAGCCTCGAGATTCAAAGACCAAGCTTATGACTAACAGCACACCACGTAAGATAGAGATAAATGGAGAACATATTGCATACGTTGATGAGTACATAATAATACTTCACTCCGTTTAAGGAAGTATTCTGGATGGGACTTGATAAAAACACATACATCCCTAATGTATAAACATGGCAAAGGTATTTAGGTAAAACCTACAAAAATATTGACGGAGTATTTATTCGGAGGCTCTAGTCGTTTTGTGTTGCGCTTAAAATAGTACATTACGATACAAGTGCGAAAAATAGGAAATTCGAAACGAGTGGCGATAAATTAAAACACGACCGAAGGGAGTGTTTTAAATCGACACGAGTTGTGAATTACCTATTCGCACATGTATCGTACAACGTTTTACAGTACATATGGCCCTTTAAATGTTCGACACAGTAACGTAATATGCTACTTCTCGCACTAGTGCTATAAAGTAGCCCCATATGTACTGTAAAATACTTAATAAAGGACTCGCTTCAAGACTTAAAAGACTCAGAAGTTTTATAAGCTAAGCGCCGAGTTTTGTAAAAACGAGTCGAGTTCTTCAAATTCGGACCCGGATACGTCCTTAAACTACGTCCAAAAGAGAGGTATGGGCACTGTGAATGTCATCTCGCTTTGTGTTTTGTGTGGTAGGGCACAGCACAGCGGATGTCATTCCAGATTTAGAGCAGAGCCCATCTGGGGAAGTACCTCCACCTTACAGAAAACCGATACGATTTAAGAGTGCGACAGAGAGGCAACACGTTGAACGTGGTTCGCGGTAGGCCCTCAGAGCTCAACTAGGGTGCGGAGTGTTAGGGTCGGCAACGCGCATGAAACTCCCCTGGAGTTGCAGGCGTACATAGGCTACGGAGACTGCTTGCCATCAGGCAGGCCGTATGTTTGATTGCCAAAAAGACTCGAGTCTCTAGCTTTAGTTATGCGGGGCCTTTTCCGAAAATCGACAACCATTGTGCCTATTTTACGTGACGAGGTTCACGAGGTAGACGGTCGAGTAACGTAAATAAGTAAATGTTAAACTTGGCTGTCTTTTTTTTGGTACACGACTCGACCCAGACCTTTGTGCCCATCGCTCGAACTATGGCCTACACAGGGGACCACTTTTTAGGGTTCCGTACCCAAAGGAGAAAACGGGACCCTATTACTAAGACTCCGCTGTCCATCCGTCCGTCTGTCACCAGGCTGTATCTCATGAACCGTGATAGTTCTGTTCTGTTGCCGCTATAACAACAAATACTAAAAAGTACGGAACCCTCGGTGGGCGAGTCCGACTCGCACTTGCCAGTTTTTATGAAAGGTGCAGTAGGGTAGAACAGAATTTTAGCTTTTTTTATATCACTACGGTTTCCAAAATTTTATTTTGCAATCATGAGGCCTTTCTCTAGAGACTTCAGCGATTTAAAAATACTGAGTTTTTGATTTTTGCTCGATAGAAAAAAATTGTAGGTCTAAAATGTACTTTAAAGAAATTTTATTATTAAAACACGCAAAAAAAAAATTAAAAAAACATGATATCTGCGATCCCGAGCACGCACATCGAGAGTGACAAAAGTACCCTAACCCCCCCCTGCAAACAAGTTTCTGTGCAGGGGGGGTCAGTTATCTCTGCTGCTGATTGTACGTATACAAATACGAGAGTTCTTGCGCTATGACGTAAGCAGGTTTCCTTCGAATTGATCTTACCTTTTTCGAATAGAAAAAATATAGTTATACTTATTTGCATTTTTTTTTTGACAGACGGATCAGGTGAGCCGGGTGCAGTCAGCATGACTGTCAATCCACCAGAACCCATGGACAATGAGAGTGGAGAGCTCATAGACTACAGCGACACCAGCGCCTTAGACCAGTTCCACGAGGACGCGCTGCGACAGGTGAGGCCCCGTGTCCCATATATGGGACATGCATGTAGATGGGATCCTGGGAATCTGTTAATCTGGTGAAGATCAGAAATTAATCTACAAACTTCGTAATTAAACACTATATTCGGTTCCTTGTAATCTTGGGATGAGATGTATAACACTCATTTTAATAGGGTTGTTTCCATCTACAAATCTTAGAGCAGAATTGTATCCCAATAAATTCTTTTGGATTATAAGAACATGTTAAACTACTTTTACAGTACATATGGGGCTACTTTATAGCACTAGTGCGAGAAGTAGCATATTACGTTACTGTGTCGAACATTTAAAGGGCCATATGTACTGTAAAACGTTGTACGATACATGTGCGAATAGGTAATTCGCAACTCGTGTCGATTTAAAACACTCCCTTCGGTCGTGTTTTAATTTATCGCCACTCGTTTCGAATTTCCTATTTTTCGCACTTGTATCGTAATGTACTATTACAGTACATATGGGGCTACTTTATAGCACTAGTGCGAGAAGTAGCATATTACGTTACTGTGTCGAACATTTAAAGGGCCATATGTACTGTAAAACGTTGTACGATACATGTGCGAATAGGTAATTCGCAACTCGTGTCGATTTAAAACACTCCCTTCGGTCGTGTTTTAATTTATCGCCACTCGTTTCGAATTTCCTATTTTTCGCACTTGTATCGTAATGTACTATTAGGGGACCTGTAATGACCATATTTTTGTAAATATTGAATTTAAAATATCTTTTGGCACACGTCACGTGACCAAACTCGAAACGTCATTGAAGATTGTGATGACGTCACAATTTAACTCTCGGATTGACACAGTTGACAGTTAGGCGATAAACAACTAATGACAAATGTCAGTTGACAGCTCGTATCTTCTACATGTGTATGTAGTTATGTGTCAAACTGTAGACTGTGACGTCACACAATTTTCAAAGAGCGTTTTAGGCGCGAAAGCATTTGTCAAAATATATTTTGTTAATTTAACATATTTAAAGCCGTTTTTAGTATAAAAGTTGAATTTTAGGGCAAATTTTAGTTAATATAGAACGTAATATAGGCGTTTCAAAAAATTGGAAACAACCCTATTAAACAATAATAATTTTAAACTGTTATGTGAAGTTTTTCTTTTCAGGCCGGCTGCGGTATAGCCCAACTGAAGGTGTATCTAGCATGCAGCCTCGCGCTCGCCGGCGCGACCTTGGAACTTTCGGCGGTGCCCTTCGTGCTACCCTCGTGTGAGATCGAGCTGTGCATACTGCCACACGAGAAGAATTGGCTTGGTGAGTTACTTTTCATCACAATTGCTCGAAAAAGATTTTATTTCATGCTGTACTGAAGGACAAAGGGAAGTTGATCCCGCGGGAGTTACGGATTGTAAAAGTCTCCCTAGGGAGTTATAGCTTTTTTTTTGTTACTAATTTAAACGAATTAACTAGGTATAAATATCTTATAAGTAAGTATTTAATAAAAAATAATTGTCAGATTTTTAGTTTTGTTTTCTGCTTAACCCTGACCTGGATGGCGAGACTAAATAACGTTTTGTTTTAAGTTTCTTATATCATAATTTGTGATGTGTGAGTATCATTATTAGTAAATGTAGACGAGCACTGAAACTGGTACTCTCACCTTGACCAGGTCATTGCTAGGGTTAGGAAACTGCTATTTATGCATGCTGCTGGGTATTTATGGCACTGAGACATTGTACCAGGTAATAGCATACAGTCAACCTCTCGCAATATATTAAACGAAATCTAGGAGTTGCAGGCGTACATAGGCTGCGGAGACCGCTTACCATCAGGCGGGCCGTATGCTTGTTTGCCACCGACGTAGTATAAATATATATATATAAGGATAAAGTTAAGGCTAAGTTATGGAACGCCCTCCGCAGTGCTGATCAGCCTGGTGGGCGGGTCGCTGGGCGGCGCGGGCTGGGGCGCGCTGGGCGGGCGGCTGGGCCGGCGCCGCGCGCTGCTGTCGGCGCTGGCCGTCAACGCCGTGTTCGCCGCCGTGGCCGCCTTCATGCCCACCTACGGCACCTTCATGATGGCCCGGTACGTATGGAACCGTTATACCAGGTGTAACATCATTTTTAAGAAAAAAAAACCGACTTCAATGAGGGAGACCGGTGAAAGAAAAATTATTGTTGATTTTGGATCTCATACAATTAAATTAAAAAGACCGGTAAAATACCCGCAATAGGGTATTCGACTATATTTAAAATACATTTTTTCACACCATGCATGAAATAATATTAAAAATGGTTATAAATTTGCTTAAAAGAGTTGAGAAGTACCCTCAATTCCTCATGGAATCCACCATCAAATCTCAAGCTTGACAAAAATATACCTTGAAAACCGAACTGCTTCACAAACATGCGAAGAGAACAAATTGCCAAACGTGAACTGTGTAGCGTTGAAGAGTTCCATTCTGTTCATCATCAGCAGTTCCGCTTCATCAAATGTCACTTCTACAAATGTAAATGCTTGATTTGATGATGAAAATACTAAGATCACTATATATATGCCTTTAACATTTGAGGAGTTCCCTCGATGCCCCATGGACCCCATCGTCAGAACCCAAACTTGACAAAAAATTGTCTTAAAAATCTAATTTGCTTCACAAACACAGCGAAGAGGACAAATCGCCAAACGTGAACTATGCGTCGTTAAAGAGTTCCATTCTGATCATCATCAGCAATTCCACTTCATCAAATGTCACTTTTCAAATGTAAATGCTTGATTTGTTGATGAAAATACAAACATCACTATATGTATGCTCTTCACATTTGAAGATTTCCCTCGATTCCTCATGGACTCCATCATCAGAACTCAGTTTTACAAAAACGGGACCAATCTGTATATATATAGATTCAAGCAAAAAAATAATTTTCAAAATCGGTTCAGAAATGACGGAGTTATGAAATAACAAACATTAAAAAAACTTACACATCGAATTGGCGCATGTAACTCCAGAGGAGTTACATGCGCGTTGCCGACCCTAACCCCCTCCCACCCCTCGTTTAGCTCTGGCAACCTTACTCACCGGCAGGAACACAACACTATGAGTCGGTTAAAAAATAGGTTCAGACTAGGAAAAAGTAAATTAAAATTTTACGCTGTTTTTTTTTACGGGACAGGTCTTCGAAGTCCTATGTAAGATGTTTTTATTCTTAGTGGTTCTACCCCACTATCGTAGCAAGATTTTTTTTATACTACGTCGGTGGCAAACAAGCATACGGCCCGCCTGATGGTAAGCAGTATCCGTAGCCTATGTACGCCTGCAACTCCAGAGGAGTTACATGCGCGTTGCCGACCCTAACCCCCTCCCACCCTCGTTGAGATTAGTCCTCTGCAGAGTTTTGAATAAATGATATATATATATATATAATATACCGTATTTTTTGACATTTAGATTTTATTCTAGAAAGGTTCTAGACTAGTATTTTTATACAATTTTGATGTTTGACGTTCCTTTTCTGAATTTCTTATTATTAAATTTACCACATCTATAATAGTTCAATGTTTTTTTAGAACAATAATAACTGCATCAATAAATTGCTCTGATATTTAGATTAAGATGCTGTTTGTAAAATTTGACGATTTAAAATTGCTTGTTGCTAGGCCTATTTGAATAAAGAATATTTTGACTTGACTTGACTTGACTTGA
Organism: Cydia pomonella; assembly: GCF_033807575.1. NCBI lineage: Eukaryota > Metazoa > Arthropoda > Insecta > Lepidoptera > Tortricidae > Cydia > Cydia pomonella. The sequence continues at coordinate 10,190,243 of NC_084728.1, forward strand.
TATTTTGTCTTAACGAAAAACACTTCCAGATTCTGCTCGGCCATTGGTTCAGGGGGGCTGGTGCCGACGTGCTACGCCTACTGCCACGAGCTGTCCCCGCGGCCGCCGCGCCGCCGCCTGCTGGCCGCGCTGGTGGCGGCGCACGGCGTGGGCGCCCTGCTGGCGGCTGCCCTCGCACATGCTGTGCTACCACCGACTGGAGCTGATGCTTTGTTAGACGATAAGGAGCATTTCTCTGCGTGGCACAGGTGAACAATACTACATTTTAAGCTAGTACGGACATTCTACGCCTACTGCTACGGTAAGCAATAGATTCTGCTCAGGCATTGGCCTAGGTGAGCTAGTACCGATATCATACTCCTACTGATGGTAAGTGTTTCCACCGCACTGTGGTCGCTTGAAGTCCAACCTCCAGGTCCTTTCCTTTCACATTTTAACTTGAAACTAACTAGCCTAGTTAATAGTGACCCTGTCTACGACGCAGGAGTTCCCAGATTCGAATCCTGGTAAGGGTATTTGTGTGTTTATCACGAATATGTTCATCAAAAATCAGAAATTTTATTTGCTTAAAACATTCCTCTAGCAACCATTGTGAAAGTTTCCTTTTCAGTTCCCTTAAGGACAAGTTTTTGAAACTACTCTGAAGAGCATTAAATAATCTGACGGCCATCGGATAGCAACTGTTTTTAAATAATTTTGTTTTTATTTTAGGCATGTACAAGTTATTTGGGTAACGGGTGTTGAAACTCCACATATCACTCACTTTTTAGGGTTCCGTAGCCAAATGGCAAAAAACGGAACCCTTATAGATTCGTCATGTCCGTCTGTCTGTCCGATTCTGTCACAGCCACTTTTTTTCCGAAACTATAAAAGCTATACTGTTCAAACTTGGTAAGTAGATGTATTCTATGAACCGCATTATGATGTTTACACAAAAATAGAAAAAAAAAACAATAAATTTTGGGGGTTCCCCATACTTAGAACTGAAACTCAAAAAATCTTTTTTCATCAAACCCATACGTGTGGGGTATCTATGGATAGGTCTTTAAAAATGATATTGAGGTTTCTAATATCATTTTTTTCTAAACTGAATAGTTTGCGCGAGAGACACTTCCAAAGTGGTAAAAAGTGTGTCCCTCCCCCGTAACTTCTAAAATAACAGAATGAAAAATCTAAAAAAAATATATGATATACATTGCCATGCAAACTTCCACCGAAAATTGGTTCGAACGAGATCTAGTAAGTAGTTTTTTTTTTAATACGTCATAAAAATTCAAAAAAAAATTTTTTTTCATCAAACCCATACGTGTGGGGTATCTAAGGATAGGTCTTCAAAAATGATATTTAGGTTTCTAATATCATTTTTTTCTAAACTGAATAGTTTGCGCGAGAGACACTTCCAAAGTGAAAAAAAGTGTGTCCCCCCCCCCCTGTAACTTCTAAAATAACGGAATGAAAAATCTAAAAAAAATATATGATATACATTACCATACAAACTTCCAACGAAAATTGGTTTGAACCAGATCTAGTAAGTAGTTTTTTTAATACGTCATAAATGGTACGGAACCCTTCATGGGCGAGTCCGAATCGCACTTGGCCGCATTTTTTAAATAGGTTTGGATTTGTCTTTACTAAAACACACATTTCGAATATATACAGTGATGGCACTGTTAATAGTTTAAGCTCTTTGAATAAAGGTTTACAAGATACATGTTGTCGTACGTCACAGATACGGCGTATGCATTGTTTTTGTGCGATAAAAAGTCTATTTATATGCACCGAGTTACCCCATATCAAAATCCCGTATCTAAGTATCGAGAAAACGTAGCTATGATAAGCTTGAATAGCAGTTTGTCTATCCGTTACTTGAGTTATGGATGTTTTGTTTTTTTAATACTACGTCGGTGGCAAACAAGCATACGGCCCGCCTGATGGTAAGCAGTCTCCGTAGCCTATGTACGCCCGCAACTCCAGAGGAGTCACATGCGCGTTGCCCCTAGCATTCCCTCCCCCCTCCCTGAGCTCTGGCAACCGCGTTTTCTATGTATATATAAGTATTCATAATTATTGTATATAAGCCTCATTGAGCTTACTGTGGGAGTAGGTCAATTTGCGTAGAATTGTGCTATATGGACCGTGCGCGTTGGAGGGTCTGCCATCTTGTGGCCTGAATCGGAACCATAAACATGCACATTTACACGTCACGTGTTTTCTTGTGCATAGTAGGTTCTGCCATCTTGTGGGCTACATCGGAACAAAAAACATTACATTTACGCCTCGCGCCAAAAATCTGACGGCTCCTGTCCTGACTCCTACAGTTCATGCACGCTCCCTATAATAATTTCATGAATATTGGATATAAATAACATACATGGACCATAAAAAATATGTCTAGTCCTAAAAAGTTATTTCGCTCGGTCAATAATTATGTTTTTTTAGGTATTTGCTGTTGTGTACGTTGCCAATCCTCGCATCGCTCGTGTCTCTGATATGGGCGCAAGAATCGCCGCGGTACTTGCTCGATGTCGGCAGGGAAGTTGACGCCATGCTCGTTTATCAGGTAACTTATAATAAAACACATATTTTTATTTTATTTAGAAACAAACAGTCTTATAAAACATATAAGTAAATAAGCTACAGCTAGAATTTCTTATGATACAGACCTATAGTTTCCTATATGTAAAACATTTTATAATAAACTTAATACTATGAATTGCTATCCGAGTATAACAACTATAAAAGATAACAAATAATGTGATAGCTAAAACCTAATTTTCACACTCATTTAATAAAGAATAAACCTTTTTCTTAAATAACTCTAACGAACTGCCAAATATATTCCGCGTTCATGCGCGTCCAATGTATGATTGCTGTGCATATTTAGTTCGACATATTCCAACACTGAACAGCATTTTACTCCGACAGCTACGTTCTGTTCTACGAGACACTCGAAAACCTATATTATGTTTCTACATACAACTTCTGTTCAGGAGCATCTACAAGATTATTAATTACTTTGAATAAAAATACCAGATCATTAAGCGCCTTAATGATAGAGAATTGGGGACCTTTTACATCTCCAGATTTAATGTTAAAAACACATTAAATCTGGATTATACATCTCTATTGTATTGTAGTAATTATTTATTTTAAGATTATTATAATGTAATGTTTACCTAGGTATTGGCTGTTGTATTTATAAAATGTTGTTATGTATTTTTCATGTCACTATATGATGTTACTATAAATGTTGTACTGAATTGTAAAAGAGCCCTTGAGGCCTACTTGCAGAATAAATTTTAGTTTTTTTTTTTTTATTTGAATTTTTTTTTTTTGGTAAGATTGTGTCTTGAAATTGAGGAGGCATAATTTTCATAGTTACCCCTTATTCGGAGTTCAAGAGCTTTAACAAATACCTTTCTATTCTACTCATATTATTTATGAAATACATTTTTTTTTGGAACGATGTTCCCAAAAATAATCCGTCATGTCCCTCTTTCGTTTAAATTCTTTTTCGAGAATAAGTAGCCTAATTTCACCGACTTACGTATATATGTATATCCCATAGTGGCGCAGTTGGCAAATAGCCGCTTCGAAACAGGTGGTAACAGCGACGATCCGGGTTCGACCCCCGGACGTGTATGCAGAATTACAGATATTACTTTGTATATTTTTTTGCACTCGAATTTCAAATTTTTGATTGACTGAGCGAGTGCAAAGCTCGAGCAAATGTACAAAAATTTACTACGTTTATCAATAATAATATACTTACAAGGAAGGGTACCCAACTGTCCGACTCCGATTTGATTCATTTTGATATATGTTATAGAGTAGTCTAAAATAACGGAGACGTATTATTTTTTAGCTGCCCAAACTCAACCTGTTACGAGAAAATGGCCTTCAAAGTACTAAAGCACGTGTTTTGTTATATCGGCTAAGACTCATTTTTTCCTAAAAAAATCGACATCCGAAGTTTTATAATATCTTATCGCTAAAGTTACACATAAAGACGGGTGTTTTTTTTAGGAAAACTTGAGTTTTAGCCGATATAACAAAACACGTGTACATTATTTTTTGCTGCTTTCAAACATATACTCAAACCAGCCATTAACTAGCAAGTTGCTTGAGCATCACTTTCTATAGGAGTTAGAAGATTTAGTAACTTTTTAGTACTTTGAAGGCCATTTTCTCCTAACAGGTTGAGTTTGGGCAGCTAAAAAAAATACGTGTCCGTTATTTTAGACTACTCTATAACATATATCAAAATGAATCAAATCGGAGTCGGACAGTTGGGTACCCTTCCTTGTTAGTTCCAACCGAGTGTTCCACGACACTGCATTTTTAGGGTTCCGTAGCCAAATGGCATAAAACGGAACCCTTATAGTTTCGCCATGTCCGTCTGTCTGTCTGTCTGTCTATCTGTCCGAGGCTTTGCTCCGTGGTCGTTAGTGCTAGAAAGCTGAAATTTGGCATGGATATATAAATTAATAAAGCCAACAAAGTCGTACAATAAAAATCTAAAAATTTAATTTTTTTTAGGGTACCTCCCCAACACGTAAAGTGGGGGTGAATTTTTTTTTTCGCTTCAACTCTAGAGTGTGGGGTATCGTTGGAAAGGTCTTTCAAAACTAATAGGGGTTTTCAAGAAACATTTTTTGATAAAGTGAATATATTCGGAGATAATCGCTCCGAAAGAAAAAAAAAATGTGTCCCCCCCTCTAACTTTTGAACCATAGGTCCAAAAAATATGAAAAAATCGTGGAAGTAGAGCTTAAGAAAGATATTAAATGAAAACTATAGCGGACATGATCAGTTTAGCTGTTTTTGAGTTATCGCAAAAAGTTTTTCCTTCATAGTAAAAAGACTTATTTTAATTAGGTACTGATTATGCAAATTTGCCTATTTGTTTAACTCAGGTGAAAGGTACCGTTTCATCCCTTGGTTAACAATTTACTATACTTTAAGCTCCAGTTTAGCTTATTGTGACGGAAGAGTAACTACGGAACCCTACACTGAGCGTGGCCCGACATGCTCTTGGCCGGTTAATTACACATTTACCGGGATTCGAAGCCGGGACCGTCGGCTTCATAGGCGCTGTATAATTGCAGAGCATCCACAGCAGCAACCAGGCGGGCTGGTGCGTGTCGGGCGCGGCGGAGTGCCGGCCCGGGGCGCTGCAGCTGCCTCCGAAACGACCCGCCGCGCTTCACTACGTGCGCCACACCGTCAAGATGGTAACCACATTATTATTATTATAGTATTTTATGCAACAGTTGTATAAGCACAATGTGAGCCGGAGCCGAAGGCATAGGCGAACATTGTAAAGGAATACGCCACGAGAATTTTTTGACCTACTTATACAACGTCTTGTATCTTACAGATAACAGTAGAGGAGTAGGAAAAAGCTTTTACAGTACATATGGGGCTACTTTATAGCACTAGTGCGAGAAGTAGCATATTACATTACTGTGTCGAACATTTAAAGGGCCATATGTACTGTAAAACGTTGTACGATACATGTGCGAATAGGTAATTCGCAACTCGTGTCGATTTAAAACACTCCCTTCGGTCGTGTTTTAATTTATCGCCACTCGTTTCGAATTTCCTATTTTTCGCACTTGTATCGTAATGTACTATTTCCTACTCCTCTACTGTTATCTGTCATTTATGCATTCATTAACACGAATATAAGAACATACATAAAAGGTTTCAAGAAAAGTCTATATTGTCTATTCCTCATAAAAGCTCGTGTGCTTTTAATCACTATAACGTTACTGCGATTAATGGCTACCAACCTAACAAAACCAAAACGAATACAGTTTTAAACTAAGTGCATTGCTGCCAACTTACTTACTTATATTCATTTGGTTGCATAGTAAAAACAATTACTTCATAAGTCAGAAACACGCATGTGACACCCGTAATATAGCAACACCCATAGACTACGAAGACCGCTTAGCGTTGCTTGTTAGTCTCCGTAGGCTACGGTGGCCAAAATCGAGAAAAAACTGTCCAAAAATTTAATTTAGCAAGTAGCAAGTACCAGGGCCTCATGAGTTACGAGGAGGTGTCGCCGACCGGCCGGCCGCGGCCCGGGGCGGGCCGGGCGCGTAACAAGGTATGCTCGCGCGTCTTGGCTATATACTTTTGCTTTGTTTACCTAAATTAAGATTTATTTTTTTGACTTGTAGGAAAAGTATTGTATGCAACGTTGTATAAGTAGGTCAAAAAATGCTCGTGGCGTATTCCTTTTTTTTTTGTGTTTCCCACGCCTTCGGCTCCGGCTCACATTGTAACTCACGCCACTCGTCTTTTTTGACCCTTCTTATACAACTGTTGCATAAAATACTATTACACTGTATCTTGGTTAATAGGGTGAAGTGTAATGAGCCAGAACCCTTTTGTTTTGCTGCGACACACACAACATTTTATATACACCGTGTTTTTATTGAATTCCGTTAACTTCGGGGTATCGGTAAATACGTTTAAGTAAACTAAATTGCATAGTTAATTTAAAAAAATATATTTTTTATAAAAAGTAATTAAGGTGGTTCGATTTTCATACAAAAAACAATCGCTATTTTTTAATTAATTACACAATATTACTACATAAATAGTTGCGCATCTATCTACTTTCGAATATTCATTTGCGCTAAATTAATAGAAAAACTTTGTTTCATACAGAAATCATGCAATAATCAACTGTATATTTTTATAAATTTTACTCATGTGTGTGTGACAAATGTCGTGTACAAATACATTGCGACGTTGCCACTCCATGCCTCGGGCGGCCATCGGCGCGACGTTGCAATGTTTGACGCGTTTTTAGCTGACTCTGTCGACACTGACACTCAGTGTGACCAGGCGTACGATAATTGTCGTACATGTACGATAATTTGGGCCCCGGTATGACGTAATGTTCCAAAGAGCATTATCGTACACTAAAGTACTATAATTTCAGCCCTTGTATGATGCCACCTTAAAAGTCTAGTAACTTGAAGCAAAATATGACACTTTCTGTCAGATATAGGCTAAAATTAGTATCTTTTGGGTGTTCGGCTCCTTGGTGTAAGTTTAAAGTTTAAAATATCACAATTTCCTGTATACCGTTTGAGTCTATCCCAAAAATACACAAACATAAACAGATTTTTTGCGCAATTTAGACGAAAATTGTATTTTTTTATTATTATTTCGAAATTTAAGCTTATTTTGCTAGACATTTTTAGGGGCTGCCTTTTTGATTGGCGTACGATATTTTTTTCAACGGTACAATAATATTGACACTCAAATACGATAATTCTCTTCCGCTCACCTGGCAACACTGCTGAAACTTGACAGGACCTGGGGCCTACCGCGAAAACCGAAATTCGCAAATTGCGGGGATCTTTCTCTTTTATTCTCACTAAGACGTAATTAGAGTGACAGAGAAAAATGCCCGAAATTGACGAATTTCGATTTTCCCGGTAGCCGCCCTGGTGCTTGAGGTACTTGATAGAAAACAACGCTGCCGCATGTTCTGAATTGTGATTTTATGTGTTTTTGGTTTGAAAATGATAGCAACGTCTAAATCAAGTTACAAAAATCATCGATATTCTGGTCCGCGAAAAACCAAGAAAAGTGTAACTGTAATTGGAGTCTACAAAAATGACCAATTCATAGAAAATATGACCTAGAAACTAGTTCACTTTTATAAAACTCAATTTTGCCCGAGATTGTACTTAGGCGAATACCTAAGGGAGCTAAGTGTATTGATCTTGAATAATTAGTTGGCTAATACATATATGACTCCAACATGATATGGACATTTACATCATAACTATTATACCTAGTTGGTTACTAAGTTCTGTTACTCGATTTCTTTCTTTCTTCCTAGCGTTGTCCCAGCATATTGCCACGGCTCAATGGAGCTTGGGGTCCGCTTTGACAACTAATCCCAAGATTTGGCGTAGGCACTAGTTTTTACGAAAGCCACTGCCATCTGACCTTCCAACCCAGAGGGTAAAACTAAGCCTTGTTGGGATTAGTCCAGTTTCCTCACGATGTTTTCCTTCACCGAAAAGCGACTGGTAAATATCAAATGATATCTGTTCTGAAGTTCTGTTACTCGATTTGCAACCTCTTTATTTCCGTTAAAACAAATGCTACCGAAAAAATAAAAAATGACATAATGTGGTGGATTTGTGAGCTATAATTATATACCACACATAACGCTTATCTCGTCGTGTCTATAATGAATTGGGGCCTAAAAGAGAATCGTATTCCAATTTTTTGAAACGCTTGTATTACTTTCTATATTAACTAAAAGTTGCCTTAAAATTCAGCTTTTATACTAAAAACGGCTATAAATATGTTAAATTAACAAAATATATTTTGACAGATGCTTTCGCGCCCAAAACGCTCTTTGAAAATTGTGTGACGTCACAGTTTATGGTTTGACACATAACTACATACACACGTAGAAGATACGAACTGTCAACTGATATTTATCATTTGTTGTTAATCGCCTAACTGTCAACAGTGTCAATCCGAGAGTTGTGACGTCATCAGAATCTTCAATGACGTTACGAGTTTGGTCACGTGACGTGTGCCAAAAGATATTTTAAATTCAATATTTACAAAAATATGGTCATTACAGGTCCCCTAAAAGTAGTTTAACATGTTCTTATAATCCAAAAGAATTTATTGGGATACAATTATGCCCTATGATTTTGGGTGTGTCATACTCAGGGCTAACACAGATTCATTTCTGTGAAAAAGGTGTGAAAACCGGAAACTGGAAACCGTTCTCGAACCAATAGTGAAGCCCTTAAGACACACCCTATTTCAAAACCAGCCATGGATCTTTGAACAGGACTCAGCTCCTGCACATAAGGCAAGAACAAGTCAAGCCTGGTTTCGAAGGAACAAAATTGACTTTATTGCCCACGAAGACTGGCCGTCCTCCAGCCCGGACCTCCCCTGGATTATGCCATATAGCAGGTTATTGAGGAGAAAGCCTGTGCTAAACCCCACACAAATCTTAACTCCCTCAAGCGGGCCATAGTTAAGACAGTGACGGAATTAGACATGACAATCGTGCGTGCCGCTATTGATGACTGGCCTCGTCGTTTGAGGGCCTGTGTCAAAGCCAGGGGAGGCGATTTTGAATGATATTGTCATATGTAATTCCTGATTTTGTGTACTTCATTTTAATATATACTTTATTAAACTTTCGTTGGTATATTTTATGTAGATAAAGATTATTGCAGTAACAGAATTTAATAACCAACTAGGTAGAAAACAATGCAATACATAAATAAACACTTAAATTGGATATGATGTGATCCGTTGAATGAAATTGACAATAAATAAAATAAATAAATAATTTTCTATCTCTAGGCATTGTGTGAAACTTCTAGTTGTGTCAAAATATCGGGAAATCAATAATATAAACAAACATGGTAAATATCTCATTTCTTTTTATAATGGTTATAAATAGAAGGCCATGCAATTTTGTAACTCACTGTAATTTATTTAATTAAATGGTAAAAAAATGTTTTAATTCTACTGTAAAATAGTACCTACTTTTTTAAAGGCTGGGCAGTAAGTGATTGCTTTAATTTTAGAACAAAACAGCGTTTTTTTTTTTGAAAAAAATACCGGAAAATCTGACTTACAAATTTGGACTTTCTTAGGTTCATTCTACTTAGAATCTTCTCCACCCTAGCATTAAAAAAAGATATCCTAAAATATCCATAGCATTACGTCACATTTTAGTGTGAAAGAAATTTCAGTGTAAAACTAAAATTTCAATACAAATTTTCGGGTTTTTTTAGCACGAGGATTGATTATGCTAGTGATTCTGAGTTGGAAGAACCCAAAAATATCATGATGTGTGAGAATCAGATTTTTAATATTTTTATGGAAAACGCTCATATTTCTCATAAAATAATTTATTAATAATAGGTACTTGATAATACTGATAACAAAAATAAATTAATGAGTCTCGAACCCACATCCTCTTGCATGTATTTCCACGTACATACCGCAACGCTATTGAAGCCTACTCACGCTGTGCCAAATTGTCTACTACAAGGATCCCAGTAAGACTGTTTGAATGTGTGAGTGATACTTAGAAATAGAGTCAAGAAACATTCTGTCGACATTAAGGGGTAGTTTTTGTACAATGAAGTGTTCAATGTTTGTTGTAATAGTTCAATATTTATTTAAAGAGTGCGCTAAACATAATTTACAGTATAGAAATACCAAGACTACTCCACAAAAAAATTAAAACTCAAAATTTGCAATTGTGGCGCCATCTAGTGAGGTTTAAGCTTTGGGTAACCTAGTCGAACCACCTTAAATGCTGCATATAGCGTTGTTGTAACACGAGCATAACATTTAACTCAACCAAGCAATTGAAAACTGTGACATCGATGTCATTTCGAACATCGATCGTCCGAGATAGTACTTACGTTTAGTAGCAAATGTATGAACTCTTACTAAACAGTAATCAATATATAAACAGGCCCTAAGGCTAGTGTACACGCTCGTAAGGGCCTAAATTATTGATTATCTCCGAAATGGAGTTACTTAGAATATCGGTGTCTTTTAGAAAGTTACTCAATTTAAGCTCAGAGGGCCTACCGCGAACCACGTTCGACGTGTTGCCTCTCTGTCGCACTTGTAAATTCGTACGTAAGCATGACAGGAAGGCAACACGTCGAACGTGGTTCGCGGTAGGCCCTCAGGGATGCACCCTTGAAATTAACGGAAAAAAAAAACACGGTGTATATATGGAACGGTATTTCAATGCTTTTTCTTTCTACTTTTATTTTGTAAAAAATCTGTGTTTATTTTGTTTGATTTTGTATTTTGTGTTTTTTTTGTCATTTTATTATTTGTATTTTCTGTGTGTATTGATTGTGGCAAACAAATAAACGGATTATCTATCTGTCTACATGTATAACGGTCATTTTCATGTAACCTTAAAACTCAAGAATAAATTAAGACCATGCCACTTATTTATTTATTTATTTTATTTTATTCGGAAAACCAACAGCTTGAGTAAACTAAAACTAGGTTAACATAAATATGTATCAGAGAAGCCAATTACAGGTTTCCACAGACAGGATACAAAGGTAGGCATATTACAGGCTGGCACAAAATTAAAGACATTAAAAATGCAAAAAATAAATAAATTGTTTCTTATTTAAATTAAAAATTAAATTAAACCTATGCTAATCTTCTGCAGGCAGCTGGTATTTCATCAATAATTAGCAATAATAACCCTGAAATGCCGAAACCCGAACTGTTTTTAATTTTACAGTACATATGGTGCTACTTTATAGCACTAGTGCGAAAATTAGCATATTACGTTACTGTGTCGAACATTTAAAGAGCCATATGTACTGTAAAAAGTTGTACGATACATGTGCGCATAGGTAATTCGCAACTCGTGTCGATTTAAAACACTCCCTTCGCCACTCGTTTCGAATTTCCTATTTTTCGCACTTTTTTTATATCTTCCTAGCGTTGTCCCGGCATATTGCCACGGCTCAAGGGAGCCTGGGGTCCGCTTTGACAACTAAACCCAAGATTTGGCGTAGGCACTAGTTTTTACGAAAGCGACTGCCATATGACCTTCCAACCCAGAGGGTAAAACTACGCCTTGTTGGGATTAGTCCGGTTTCCTCACGATGTTTTCCTTCACCGAAAAGCGACTGGTAAATATCAAATAACATTTCGTACATAAGTTCCGAAAAACTCATTGGTACGAGCCGGGGTTTGAACCCGCGACCTCCGGATTGCAAGTCGCACGCTCTTACCGCTAGGCCACCAGCGCTTTTTTCGCACTTGTATCGTAATGTACTATTACAGTACACACAGTAATGCTATATTTTGTTCGCAGTTCTGGCAAGCCTACTTCCAGCTGTTTTCGAGTGCGTACAGAAACACTACGTTTTCTCTCGGCGGGGTGATGCTCTTCTCCATGGCTATTCAGGTATGTACCTTCGCTTACATTAATAATAATAATAATTCAGCCTATATACGTCCCACTGCTGGGCACAGGCCTCCTCTCATGTGCGAGAGGGCTCGGGCTATAGTCCCCACGCTAGCCCAATGCGGATTGGGGACTTCTGAAACAAATTTCATTGAAAGACTTCAGTTTGTATTACTTAAAATAATTTAATTCTCATCCAATATGTATCGATACATTAAACATGAAAATTCGACAATCAATAATGAAAATCATCAGCGCTACTTTTTTAAAACATCGAAATTGGCGCCAAAGCAAACCTTTTAAAAAAAACTAAAGCAGTTCTCGCTGGCAAATAAATTGCCTAAATAAATAACAAACTTATAATAAAATTTAAATCTGTAATAATATTATTAACAATATATTGAACGTTCTGATATTTATATCAATCTTATTTATCCAATCAATTAAATATTTTCCATTGTAACTTTTTTTTTAGTAAACCATCATTTACCTATGCCAGGATATTGAAATTTGGCTAAGAAAACATTGATCTCTATTTCTATGACATTAAGGTTGTTTTCACATTGGTAACAATAATGCTGTAATAAGTTGGTTGTTACTCGAATATAATATTAGTAATATACAATTGATTGACAAAACATGCAAGATTCATACTTCTAGACAAGAAATTCCATGAGCTTTTAACAATGAATCTTACACTTCACATACACCTTTGAATTTCTTCGCAGATGTATGCAGGTTTCCTCACGATGTTTTCCTTCACCGAAAAGCTAGTGGTAAATATCAAATGATATTTCGTACATAAGTTCCGAAAAACTCATTGGTACGAGCCAGGATTTGAACCCGCGACCTCCGGATTGATCGCTTACATTATTCGCTTAAATTTTGTATAAAACATTTTGCATGGCTTTTTAAAGTCTAAATGTGTATGGCTCAAATAAAAATAAACCACCTTTTTGTACCACATTTAATGGCAAATAAATATATTTCTATTTCTATTATTAACCCTCTGACCAATTTCAACCTTGGTGCATTACGACAAGGTTCACTATTACGCGCCGCGCACGATCATCGGGGCGTTTAGGTGGTTAAAAGGGAAATAGCTTTGAGATCCTAACGAAATAACGATACTCCTGGTAAGGGCATGTATTTGTGTGATGAGCATGGATATTTGTTCCTGATTCATGGGTGTTTTCTATGTATTTAAGTATTTATAAATATTTATATATTATGTATATATCGTTGTCTAAGTACCCCCAACACAAGCCTTATTGAGCTTACTGTGGGACTTAGTCAATTTGTGTAATAATGTCCTATAATATTTATTTATTTATTTATTATACTTTTTTAGGGTTCCGTAGTCAACTAGGAACCCTTATAGTTTCGCCATGCATGTCCGTCTGTCTGTCTGTCTGTCTGTCCGAGGCTTTGCTCCGTGGTCGGTTGGCATGGTCATATAAATCAATAAAGCCGACAAAATCGTAGAATAAAATCTAAAACATTTTTTAGGGTACCTCCCTTCACGTAAAGTGGGGGCGAAATTTTTTTTTTGCTTCAATCCTACAGTGTGGGATTTCATTTGAAAGGTCTTTCAAAACTAATAGGGGTCTTCAACAAACATTTTTTGATAAACTGAATATATTCGGAGATAATCGCTCCGAAAGAAAAAAAAATGGGTCCCCCCCTCTATCTTTTGAACCATACGTCAAATAAATCGTGGAAGTAAAGCTTAAGAAAGACATTAAATGAAAACTATAGCGGATATGATCAGTTTAGCTGTTTTTGAGTTATCGCAAAAAGTTTCCCCTTCATAGTAAAAAGACGTACACCCACAGTTCATCCCTTGGTTAACAATCTACTATACTTTAAGCTCCAGTTTAACTTATTGTGACGGAAGAGCCCTACGCTACGCATACGCGTATTGCTACGGAACCCTACTCTGAGCATGGCCCGATATGCTCTTGGCCGATTTATCTATGAAATTCCATTTCGTGAGAAAACATTTTCCACTAACTAAATCTTAACAGATCACTTTGATTTTGATGTCGACCGCTTCATCATAATATATTATAGGTTATATAGGTCATATAGAAGACAAAACGGGCGTGGGGCGGGACTAAATAGTCACGCGTTTATATCTTTTGTACTACATTTTTGTCTACTGAGATACCTACCAATTTTTCATTTTTTTGGGTTTATAGTAAAAAAGTATTATTTTAGATGACTCGTAGAAAAAGTATTGTATACAATAAATAAACAATAAATAAGTATTATAGGACATTATTACACAAATTGACTAAGTCCCACAGTAAGCTCAATAAGGCTTGTGTTGAGGGTAATTGGACAACGATATATATAATATCTTATTGTGTCAGTTGAGACACGGCGAAATAAAAAACCAATTTGTATTGCTCTGAAAAGAGAGTACATTTTTATTAAGAGCAAAGGTACAATGTATGCATGAAATGCATGTTTCATTGGACAAAAACTTAATTATAACTCTTACCTGAAAAGAGAAACAACATTTAAGGCTAATATTCCACGTATATCTTTATATTTTAGTTTATTCTTCATGTAACGTTATTTATTCAACGACTCCTTTGAGATTTGACACGTCAAACTATACGTCAGTTCAAACACAAGTGTCACAGATAAAATATACATTGAATGAAGGAGAAGGCTTCATTTACATATATATAATAAATTAATATTTATAAATACTTAAAATACATAGGAAACACCCATGACTCAGGAACAAATGTCCATGCTCATCACACAAATAAATGCCTTTACCGGGATTTGAACCCGGGACCATTGGCTTCATAGGCAGGGTCACTTCCCACTAGGCCAGACCGGTCGTCAAATACAATAGTGATATAAACAAGCTTTTCAATTTTGTACCTCACTTAGGCAACTCAACTGAAAAGCTCTCTGTTATATCACGATTATATTATATAATATACTATTTCTCAAACTTGCTATGAAATGTTGACATGACTTACGTCAAATTAGGTCCGGAAATACTACATATCAGGCGGCATGAGTGAACATGATATGTAAAGGAATTTCATACAGCCTTACACACCTAGGACTGTAAAGCAACCTTCTTTTGTTTTTTAACGTCAAATTGTGACACAACGTCTTGGCAACCAACCATCAACTAGCTTCAGTTAGCTTGGTACGGTGATTTGTTGTGCATATTCGTTGCTAAGCAACGGCGGTGGCGCATCGCGCAGGCGCGCGGACTTACGCGCGTAAGGCTGTACACCGCTGGTAGAGTGGCGAGCCGAGTAGGTCGCCACAAAACAAATTGACTATTTTTTTTTGTTTTAATTGCAAGTTTGAGAAAAGCACTATACATATCTTGGCGAGAAACGGGGTTGCCGGCCGCGTATCATTATCCGGCTTTGCTACGCTCAGCCGTATATATCTACTTGGCCTGCAACCATACGTTTCCCGGCCTCTATAGTAATAAATAAATAAATAAATAAATAAATAAATAAATAAATATTATAGGACATTATTACACAAATTGACTAAGTCCCACAGTAAGCTCAATAAGGCTTGTGTTGAGGGTACTTAGACAACGATATATATAATATATAAATATTTATAAATACTTAAATACATAGGAAACACCCATGACCCAGGAACAAATATCCATGCTCATCACACGAATAAATGCCCTTACCAGGATTTGAACCCGGGACCATCAGCTTCGTAGGCAGGGTCACTACCCACTAGGCCAGACTGGTCGTCAAACTATGTACTATTATTCAACTTTTAATTACTATTTTTTTTCCTTTCCAGTTCTTCCTAGCCTCACACATACCTTCAGCCGTCCTGTCCATCGAGAACCAAGAATTCGAAGCGTCGAAAGTAATAATCGAAAACACGACATACGAGAACCGGCACTTCAACGAGACGCTCGAAAACGTCGAATATCGGAACGTGACGTTCAATAAATGCACGTTCAGAGATATGATGCTATCACACGTGGCGTTTAGGAACTGTTCGTTCTTCGATGTGGCGTTTTCTAATATCAAGACCTCTTATGCGTACTTCACTGGCTCGCTGTTTGTTAATACTACGTAAGTATTTTTGTTATTAAGAGGAACTTCCTCCCGCGCACGCTCCGGTTGTGGAATGAGCTACCTGCCGAGGTTTTCCCGAGGGTCTACAGTATGAGGTTCTTCAAAAAAGGAGTGTACAGATTTTTAAAGGGTCGGCAACGCGCATTTAACACCTCTGGAGTTGCAGGCGTCCATGGGCTGCGGTGACTGCTTACCATCAGGCGGGCCGTATGCTTGCTTGCCACCGTCGTGGTATAAAAAAAAATCATATTAAATATATTGAAACTGCTCAGTCACGTGTTTTAACATCGACAATATCGAAACGTGACGTTCCATAAATTCACGTTCAGAGATATGATGCTATCACACGTGGCGTTTAGGAACTGTTGTTTTTACGATGTGGCGTTTTCTAATATCAAGACCTCTTATGCGTACTTCACTGGGTCGCTGTTTGTTAATACTACGTAAGTATTTTAGTTATTATTAATTATCATATTAAATATATTGAAACTGCTCAGTCACGTGTTTTAACGTCGACAATATCGGAACGTGACGTTCAATAAATGCACGTTCAGAGATATGATGCTGTCACACGTGGCGTTTAGGAACTGTTCCTTTTACGATGTGGCGTTTTCTAATATCAAGACCTCTTATGCGTACTTCACTGGGTCGCTGTTTGTTAATACTACGTAAGTATTTTTGTTATTAAGAGGAACTTCCTCCCGCGCACGCTCCGGTTGTGGAATGAGCTACCTGCCGAGGTTTTCCCGAGGGTCTACAGTATGAGGTTCTTCAGAAAAGGAGTGTACAGATTTTTAAAGGGTCGGCGACGCGCATGTAACACCTCTGGAGTTGCAGGCGTCCATGGGCTGCGGTGACTGCTTACCATCAGGCGGGCCGTATGCTTGCTTGCCAGTCTGGGAGGGGTAAAAAAACCTAGAAATTCGTGTGATGTAATTAATGGACGACTCCTATTAGACAAGACGTTTATGAAACCACAATTGTATTTTTTCCAGCATAATTGACACAGACATAACAGTGGGGCGCGAGATCGACGCGTGGTCCGAGCTGCGCCACTCCACCGTGCGCGGCATGCGCCTCGCCTGCCTGCGCGAGGCGCCGCTCACGTGGCGCCTCGCCGGCGCGCTGAGGGAACAGGCCCACGCGGCGCTAGCTACTATATTAGCTGGCTTATTTGCCGCTATTTTTGCCCCTACGCTGGCTTTAAGCGGGAAATTTTCACCTAAAGGTAAGTTTTTTTTTTAACCTTCACTGCACACAGTTTTCACTAAAAATCCTCGCTACGCTCTGAATTCTACAGCTTCCCTCGCTCCGTCAGAAAATGTCATAAAACCTTAGCTACGCTCTGAATTCTTCAACGTCTCGCTTAGTTTTAAATGGGCGTAAAAGCCTAGCTACGCCTGAATTCTTCAACGTCCCTCGTTCTTCCAAATTCCTATAATAGCTATTTACTGTAAATGCCTGGTTTGAGCACAACTTCATAATACGAGGCATGCGCCTCGCCTGCCTCCACGAGGCGCATCTAACGAGGCGACTAGCCGAGGCATTAAGTCAACAAGCGCACTCGGCGCTAGCTACTATATTAGCTGGGTTATTTGCCGCTATATTTGCTCCTACGCTGGCTTTAAGCGGGAAATTTTCACCAAAAGGTAAGACTTTTGAAACCTTCACTGTGCTCAGTTTTCACTCTAAACCCTCGCTATGCTCTGATTCTACAGCTTCCCTCGCTCCGTTTAAAATTATTATCAAACCATAGATTCGTCATGCTCTAGATTCTTCAACAGCAGATTATTTTAAAATACTTGCTCTAAATTAAAAATCGGCCAAGTGCGAGTTGGACTCGCGCACACAGGGTTCCATTATTACCACTATTTATAAAAACGGAAAAAATCATGTTTCTTGTATGGGAGCCCCACTGAAATATTTATTCTATTCCTTTTTTAGTATTTGTTGTTATAGCGGTAACAGAAATACGTCATCTGTGAAAATTTCACGGTTCATGAGATACAGCCTGGTGACAGACGGACAGCGGAGTCTTAGTAATAGGGTCCCGTTTTACCCTTTGGGTACGGAACCCTAAAAAACGAAAGCATAAAATTGATGAAATTTTATTGACGACCAGTCTGGCCTAGTGGGTAATGACACTAATGACCCTGCCTATGAAGCTGATGGTCCCGGGTTCAAATCCTGGTAAGGGCATTTATTCGTGTGATGAGCATGGATATTTGTTCCTGAGTCATGGGTGTTTTCTATGTATTTAAGTATTTATAAATATTTATATATTATATCCTCGTAAGGCCCAAGGTCCTACCTATAGGACTTATTCAGTTCGATGAAATTTAAATCATATTCAATTAGGACAGAGTTGCATTTGTTTTGTTTCGTGCAATTTTCAAACAAAATAAAATCTACTGTATTCCGTGCACTATAGGTTCAAATTCCAGTGGCAAATTTTGGATTTTTCATTTCTATGGCTGGGCCTTAAGAGGTTAAATATCGTTGTCTAAGTACCCTCAACACAGGCCTTATTGAGCTTACTGTGGGACTTAGTCAATTTGTGTAATAATGTCCTATATTTTTTTTTACAGTGATCCTTTGCGCGATATGTGTCTTGCTGTCTCCCTCTATATACGTGGTGCAGAGCGAGACAGCGCTATACGTGGTGGAGGCCGTATACAGGGTGTTCCTGACTCTGGTGTTCTACATAGCTTGCGTGGGGATCGTGGACTCATATCCTGCTAATTTGAGGTAAATTAATAATCATAATTGCCATAACCATTAATTCGTTGCGTTGAAGTGCCGGTGGCCTAGCGGTAAGAGCGTCCGATTTTCAGTCCGGAGGTCGCGGGTTCAAATCTCGGCTCGTACAGTCAGCATCAATAGTAGCGGATGAAACAACGCGCCAAAAGTATCTGATATTCCGGATAACATTTCCAAATATAGATAATTCTCTAAGAATCACCTTCAAAAGTATATCTTTAACAGTCTAAACTATCTACATATAGAACCATCAACTTTTGTTAAGCTGTTACAGAATGGTAGATACTTTTGAAAACTTGTTTGATCTGCTACTTTTGATGCTGACTGTACCAATGAGTTTTTCGGAACTTATCTACGAAATATCATTTGAAATTTACCAGTCGCTTTTCGGTGAAGGAAAACGTGAGGAAACCTGCATACATCTGCGAAGAAATTTAAAGGTGTATGTGAAGTCCCCAATCCGCATTGGGCTAGCGTGGGGACTATAGCCCGAGCCCTCTCGCATGAGAGGAGGCCTGTGCCCAGCAGTGGGACGTATATAGGCTGAATTATTATTGTTATTAATAATAATTATAATTATTAATTCGTTGCAACCATAAATAAATAAATATTATAGGACATTATTACACAAATTGACTAAGTCCCACAGTAAGGTCAATAAGGCTTGTGTTGAGGGTACTTAGACAACGATATATAAATATTTGAAACTTTGGAAATGAGGGTAGTAATTATTAAAGATAGAAAGAAAGAAGTTTGCAATATTCTTACACCCGGAGTTCATAATCATCATCATCATCATCCTATTTTTTTTATTATTATTTCATTGCAAGTTTGAGAAAAACACTATACAAATCTCGGCGAGGAACGGGGTTGTCGGCCGCGTATCCATACCGCCTCGCTACGCTCGGCCGTCTATATCTACTTGGCCTGCAACCCTTCGTTTCCCGTCCTCTATAGTAATGTACTATTTCTCAAACTTGTAATGAAATGTTGACATGACTTACTTCAAATTAGGTTCGGAAATACTTCATATCTGGTGCGATGAGTTAAGATGATATGTAAAGGAATTTCATACAACCTTCTTTTGTTTTTAAACATCAAATTATGGCACGTCTTGGCATTCAACCATAAAAAACCTAGAAGCAAAATTCTGCCATTATGTTTTTTTTTTCTTGTCTTTTTGTGTTTTTTTTTCTTTTTTGTGTTTGTTAAATATTGTTTCGGGGATTCAAAGGGGAACAAAAATTTCATTATTTTTGCGCTACGACGCACGGTTTAGGAAATACAGCCCCATAAAGTATTTATTTTCAGTCATGCAGATATCTTTATAGGGCTGTATCTCCTGAATCGTGCGTCGTAGCGTAAAAATAATCAAATTTTCGTTCCCCTACCAATAACCTGAAAGTAATAATAACAATCATCATTATCATCATCATCCTATTTTTTTAATTATTTTATTGCAAGTTTGAGAAAAGCACTATACAAATCTCGGCGAGAAACGGGGTTGCCGGCCGCGTATCCCTATCCGACCTCGCTACGCTCGGCCGTCAATATCTACTTGGCCTGCAACCCATCGTTTCCCGTCCTCTATAGTAAACTCCCTGAATCATAGGAGGAAAAAAAAAAAAAAACAGAATTTAACAGCCGTTTAAAATATTTTTACATAATTTTCAATCATGGCTGAATGCCGAACAGGTCTGTGCCTTCGATGCCTCACCTGTCAACAAATGACAATATGGCGGACGAATGTTTGATATGTCACCGTTTAAGAATTATTTCGCTTAAAATTTAGTTTTTCTCCGCAAGTGTGATGAAATAGTGTTTTATTTATACAATCGAGATATAATAGGGAGCTTTTCAGTCGAGTATGCTCAGGTGCCTAAGTACGAGATTGAAAAGCTTGATTATATTACTATTGTATACAATCATCTAAAATAATACTTTTTGTATTATAAAACCTAAATAAGTAATGAAAATTGATAAGTAGCTCAACAAAAATGTAGTACAAAAGACATACGCGCGACTATGTAGTGCCGCCCCGCGCCAGTTTAGTCCATTGTATGGGAGCGTGGCGGCTCGTGATTGGTTATTTTTTTTATAGTTGACTACAGCGTATCGAAATTAATATTATAGTTGAGTGGGAGCCCATACATAAAAAGTGCGCAATTATAGTTTGGTACACGAAATCTTAATTCAACCATTACAGTCAACGAGGGTGGGAGGGGGTTAGGGTCGGCAACGCGCATGTAACTCCTCTGGAGTTGCAGGCGTACATAGGCTACGGATACTGCTTACCATTAGGCAGGCCGTATGCTTGTTTGCCACCGACGTAGTATAAAAAAAAAAAACAGTGGACAAGTAAAAAGGAATTGTTTCCTTTATGCAGCGAGTACTTCTGCTACTGTCGAAAATCCCGTCTGAAGTAAACGGGAACAAACCGTTTAAAATCCAATTTTACCATCCTATTTATATGGTTCAAATTCAAAATAAAATCAAGTTAAATGTGTTGTTTCAGATGCACAGCCCACGGGCTAATAATGTCGGTGGCGTACATGGGCGGAGCAATAGTGCGGGGGCTGTGGGCCGCGCCGCCCGCCGCCGCCGCCGTCTTGTGCGCCGTCTGTGCTGTCGCCGCCGCCGCCAGCGCGGCCCGCGTCAGATAGAGGTACTGCAGTACATGTCCCGCCGTCTGTGCTGTCGCCGCCGCCGCCAGCGCGGCCCGCGTCAGATAGAGGTACTGCAGTACATGTCCCGCCGTCTGTGCTGTCGCCGCCGCCGCCAGCGCGGCCCGCGTCAGATAGAGGTACTGCAGTACATGTCCCGCCGTCTGTGCTGTCGCCGCCGCCGCCAGCGCGGCCCGCGTCAGATAGAGGTACTGCAGTACATGTCCCGCCGTCTGTGCTGTCGCCGCCGCCGCCAGCGCGGCCCGCGTCAGATAGAGGTACTGCAGTACATGTCCCGCCGTCTGTGCTGTCGCCGCCGCCGCCAGCGCGGCCCGCGTCAGATAGAGGTACTGCAGTACATGTCCCGCCGTCTGTGCTGTCGCCGCCGCCGCCAGCGCGGCCCGCGTCAGATAGAGGTACTGCAGTACATGTCCCGCCGTCTGTGCTGTCGCCGCCGCCGCCAGCGCGGCCCGCGTCAGATAGAGGTACTGCAGTACATGTCCCGCCGTCTGTGCTGTCGCCGCCGCCGCCAGCGCGGCCCGCGTCAGATAGAGGTACTGCAGTACATGTCCCGCCGTCTGTGCTGTCGCCGCCGCCGCCAGCGCGGCCCGCGTCAGATAGAGGTACTGCAGTACATGTCCCGCCGTCTGTGCTGTCGCCGCCGCCGCCAGCGCGGCCCGCGTCAGATAGAGGTACTGCAGTACATGTCCCGCCGTCTGTGCTGTCGCCGCCGCCGCCAGCGCGGCCCGCGTCAGATAGAGGTACTGCAGTACATGTCCCGCCGTCTGTGCTGTCGCCGCCGCCGCCAGCGCGGCCCGCGTCAGATAGAGGTACTGCAGTACATGTCCCGCCGTCTGTGCTGTCGCCGCCGCCGCCAGCGCGGCCCGCGTCAGATAGAGGTACTGCAGTACATGTCCCGCCGTCTGTGCTGTCGCCGCCGCCGCCAGCGCGGCCCGCGTCAGATAGAGGTACTGCAGTACATGTCCCGCCGTCTGTGCTGTCGCCGCCGCCGCCAGCGCGGCCCGCGTCAGATAGAGGTACTGCAGTACATGTCCCGCCGTCTGTGCTGTCGCCGCCGCCGCCAGCGCGGCCCGCGTCAGATAGAGGTACTGCAGTACATGTCCCGCCGTCTGTGCTGTCGCCGCCGCCGCCAGCGCGGCCCGCGTCAGATAGAGGTACTGCAGTACATGTCCCGCCGTCTGTGCTGTCGCCGCCGCCGCCAGCGCGGCCCGCGTCAGATAGAGGTACTGCAGTACATGTCCCGCCGTCTGTGCTGTCGCCGCCGCCGCCAGCGCGGCCCGCGTCAGATAGAGGTACTGCAGTACATGTCCCGCCGTCTGTGCTGTCGCCGCCGCCGCCAGCGCGGCCCGCGTCAGATAGAGGTACTGCAGTACATGTCCCGCCGTCTGTGCTGTCGCCGCCGCCTCCAGCGCGGCCCGCGTCAGATAGAGGTACTGCAGTACATGTCCCGCCGTCTGTGCTGTCGCCGCCGCCGCCAGCGCGGCCCGCGTCAGATAGAGGTACTGCAGTACATGTCCCGCCGTCTGTGCTGTCGCCGCCGCCGCCAGCGCGGCCCGCGTCAGATAGAGGTACTGCAGTACATGTCCCGCCGTCTGTGCTGTCGCCGCCGCCGCCAGCGCGGCCCGCGTCAGATAGAGGTACTGCAGTACATGTCCCGCCGTCTGTGCTGTCGCCGCCGCCGCCAGCGCGGCCCGCGTCAGATAGAGGTACTGCAGTACATGTCCCGCCGTCTGTGCTGTCGCCGCCGCCGCCAGCGCGGCCCGCGTCAGATAGAGGTACTGCAGTACATGTCCCGCCGTCTGTGCTGTCGCCGCCGCCGCCAGCGCGGCCCGCGTCAGATAGAGGTACTGCAGTACATGTCCCGCCGTCTGTGCTGTCGCCGCCGCCGCCAGCGCGGCCCGCGTCAGATAGAGGTACTGCAGTACATGTCCCGCCGTCTGTGCTGTCGCCGCCGCCGCCAGCGCGGCCCGCGTCAGATAGAGGTACTGCAGTACATGTCCCGCCGTCTGTGCTGTCGCCGCCGCCGCCAGCGCGGCCCGCGTCAGATAGAGGTACTGCAGTACATGTCCCGCCGTCTGTGCTGTCGCCGCCGCCGCCAGCGCGGCCCGCGTCAGATAGAGGTACTGCAGTACATGTCCCGCCGTCTGTGCTGTCGCCGCCGCCGCCAGCGCGGCCCGCGTCAGATAGAGGTACTGCAGTACATGTCCCGCCGTCTGTGCTGTCGCCGCCGCCGCCAGCGCGGCCCGCGTCAGATAGAGGTACTGCAGTACATGTCCCGCCGTCTGTGCTGTCGCCGCCGCCTCCAGCGCGGCCCGCGTCAGATAGAGGTACTGCAGTACATGTCCCGCCGTCTGTGCTGTCGCCGCCGCCGCCAGCGCGGCCCGCGTCAGATAGAGGTACTGCAGTACATGTCCCGCCGTCTGTGCTGTCGCCGCCGCCGCCAGCGCGGCCCGCGTCAGATAGAGGTACTGCAGTACATGTCCCGCCGTCTGTGCTGTCGCCGCCGCCGCCAGCGCGGCCCGCGTCAGATAGAGGTACTGCAGTACATGTCCCGCCGTCTGTGCTGTCGCCGCCGCCGCCAGCGTGGCCCGCGTCAGATAGAGGTACTGCAGTACATGTCCCGCCGTCTGTGCTGTCGCCGCCGCCGCCAGCGCGGCTCGCGTCAGATAGAGGTACTGCAGTACATGTCCCGCCGTCTGTGCTGTCGCCGCCGCCGCCAGCGCGGCCCGCGTCAGATAGAGGTACTGCAGTACATGTCCCGCCGTCTGTGCTGTCGCCGCCGCCGCCAGCGCGGCCCGCGTCAGATAGAGGTACTGCAGTACATGTCCCGCCGTCTGTGCTGTCGCCGCCGCCGCCAGCGCGGCCCGCGTCAGATAGAGGTACTACAGTACATGTCCCGCCGGCTGTGCTGTCGCCGCCGCCGCCAGCGCGGCCCGCGTCAGATAGAGGTACTACAGTACATGTCCCGCCGTCTGTGCTGTCGCCGCCGCCGCCAGCGCGGCCCGCGTCAGATAGAGGTACTGCAGTACATGTCCCGCCGTCTGTACTGTCGCCGCCACCGCCAGCGCGGCCCGCGTCAGATAGAGGTACTGCAGTACATGTCCCGCCGTCTGTGCTGTCGCCGCCGCCGCCAGCGCGGCCCGCGTCAGATAGAGGTACTACAGTACATGTCCCGCCGTCTGTGCTGTCGCCGCCACCGCCAGCGCGGCCCGCGTCAGATAGAAGTACTACAGTACATGTCCCGCCATCTTGAAAGAAAAACCAATCGACAAGAAATTTACATAATTAATGAACCTCACAATATTTAATGAGAATTTGATAAATACGGCCGACGAAAGCACATTTTCCCAAGCTTTTTATACTCTTAAAAGTAATAAGATTAAAATGAATTAACCGTTTGCAAAATTTGCCCAATCAAAGTATTAAACTAAAACTTTTTTTTTTGCAGATGTCACCGACTTTCAGACAGGACGCAACGTAACACGAAATGACATTCTTCATATTTGTATGTACATAGACCGATATTTGTTACTATGATATCCAGTAATTATGTAGACAAATAGAAAACATGTTATCTAACCAACAAAATGAAAAAGACCACATTGACATATTCATAGCAAGCCGATTTTATCGTGTTTTGTAACGTAAGGTGAACGTTTTTAAGAGTAAAGGGGACGGACGCTTTTCCATACAAAAGTAGTCCCCATTTTCCTCTGGATATTGACATTATGGGAAATATTTTTACGTAATTTGATGTATTTTAACAATAGCTATGCTCCTACGTTTGATTATTTTTTTTAATTTTCTTATTATTGGAAAAACTAGGAGCGAAAAATAGATTGATGTGCGTGCGTGCGTGCGTGCGTGCGTGCGTGCGTGCGTGCGTGCGTGCGTGCGTGCGTGCGTGCGTGTGTGTGCGTGTGTGTGTGTGTGTGTGTGTGTGTGTGTGTGTGTGTGTGTGTGTGTGTGTGTGTGTGTGTATGCGAAATCGGCTTGGCATGAAGTCATAGTTTTGTCTTAGCGACCCTGCCTCTGTCTGTAAAGTTAACATGAATTCTACTCATAAGAGGGTTTATAAATTCGATTCGCGTAAGATTTGTGTTGAAATATTTTTTTACTATCGTCTTTAATAATAGTACCAATTATATATCTAGGTGTACTGTAAACATTTCAAATATACGACAATAGACCAACTCTACACAAACTTTAAATGATAAAGTGAGGGAGTGTAAGATTAAACGTATTTTTTATGAAACATAACGTTTATAATTGTAGCACCTCCACACTTTTTCACGTCAAAGTCTATAAGGGCTCTAGTAATGCTAATTTAACATTCTTTAGCAGTGTTTAGGAGTGTACAGGTTTTTAAAGGGTCGGCAACGCGCATGTAATGCCTCTGGTGTTGGCGTCCATAGGCTACGGTGACTGCTTACCATCAGGCGGGCCGTATGCTTGTTTGCCACCGTCGTGGTATTTAAAAAAAAAACTGTTGTGATGGAAATAGTTCGGACTTGCCATTTTTGACGAAAACCAAAGTTATATGACTGATACTATGATACTCAAAAGTGCTTGTGGCTATCCGATGTGAAAATCTGTATGTCAATGGAAATGTAAAATTTATACATTATATTATTTATTTAGTCACGTGCAATAATTTACGGGGTGAATATATAGGTCATACTGAGCATCTTTTACTATGGGAGCAATCCCGAAATCGCTAAAATATTAGCTGTTTCATACATTTTGGCTTGACATTTTTTTTTAATTTTTTTTTTTTAGTTTTACTCATTTCCTCAAAGGTTAACTGGAAGAGATCCCATACAGGGATAAGTTCGCCTTTGTTGTATTTAATTTACTCTGTAACTGTGTTTTTCGTGTTTTTATTTCTATGTACAATAAAGTATATACATACATACATACATACATACATTTTGACATTGTCTTTTTCTATGGAGTAATTTTACAAGCTTTTATTTACTTTCACCTGACCGTTGTCTGTTTGTAATCAAATCTTGCAAGTTAAATTTGATCCACTTCCCGGTTTCCGATTGAGCTGAAAATTTGCATACATATGTAAGTCGGGTGACAACAATATTATGGTACCATCGAGCTGATCTGATGGTGGACATAGGAACTCTGTGATAAAACAACGCAACCTAATTGTGTTTGGGGTTTTTAGAATTTGCTCGATGAGTATTAGTTGCCTGTGGAAAGAAAAGTACAGTCAGCGATAAAAGCTTGTACCAAAAATGAAATTTTTGCCAAAAACTTATTTATTTTATTCGCGATTTCGGGATTGGTCTTATAAAGTTGCTCAATATGACCTATATATTCAGCCCGTAAATTATTGCAGGTAACTAAATAAACACCGAGTATTAGACGTCTTTTAATATTCTTGGATGTAGCAATAATTTAAATATCATTGAATGGGCATGGAGAGAGATGTGTATATATTGTTATATTATAGTTCTAGATTTTTAAATTTAGAAGGGAATGAAATATAGATTTGTATTAGCGATACACAGGTAAGAAAGATAATTTTAAAGTAATGTAAAAGATTTCCAATGTCAGAAAAAAAAAGATTTGGAGGTGTTAAAGATCTCCAAGCGTTATTATGAATCCATATGAAATGTTTCTCGTCAGGAGACTTATGCAAACAGTCTTATAAATTAGTGCTATAGAATACATAACTAGTACGAGTATGTATCCGATATGTCAATATTTTATAATATAACAGAGAAACATACAAAAATGAAAAAGTAATGGTATCATTCGATTTCTTACATTTTATTTAAAAAAATATTGTATAGCTACTATTCACATATTTCACCGACAAAATCGCCATTTACTTTTCTTACAGAAGCGTTTCGTCAGTAAAGTGCGATTGTAAGACTTTGACTATCATTTGTGACTTTTGCACTGCTTTAACGCAATGGGTCCCATATAGAAATTTGATCCTCAAAACAAACCCGATCGATTGATACCATTAATAAAAAAAATGTCAACTACCCTATTTCTGCACGTGTGCTTTCATTTCCGCTAATTTTCGCCTCAGATGAAAAGCAGCCTTATATTGTTTAGAAAATCTGTGCTAAATGTTGGGGGTCATCCATTAATTTCATCACACAATTTCGATATTTAGACCCCCGTAGGTTCACACTTTTTATTAGGAAAGAGATACCTGGGTAAACCCACTCCTGTTGCTGTGACGTAATATGTGAATGAACCCTTGTCTCTTTCTAACGAACATAAATATCAAAGTGAAAGACAGGGAAAAAATATTATCCGTGGCATTTTAATGTCAATAATCTACATAGGTAATACATTAAGTTTAGAGATGTAAAAGATCCCCAAGTGAATTTGATTGTAATATGCCAACAATTTGTGAACGCGAGTGTATTTTTGCCTGAAATCAGATTACGTACGCTAGTTATTAAATGTGTGTATTCCTATTTGTCCCCGCCGGGCACAGATGGGAACAGGTGCATGTATTAAATTATTCCCATCCGTCCCTGCCTCATGCATGGCGGTAGTCATAAATGGGAATACACCATTTAAAGTGTGAGAGAATTCTCTTTCTCAACGCCTCATGCAACCTAGGCGGTAATATTTTAAAGACCTAAGTTTCTTTAAGATATTATCAGGCTTTGACATTATATCTAACGACTTACGGGCATTAAGAATGGTGCTAATTCAGTGGTGTCACTTACGAATTCGAGCCAATCATGCAGTCTCACGCAAATAGTTGCGACCAATCGCGTGCGTGATGCGAACTCACCAACCAATCGTCGTGGCGTTAGGCACGATTAGCTCGAATTCGTGTGCGTGACACCGCTGAACTAGCACTATTCTTAGTGCCCGTAATCCTTAGATATATGTCAATGTTGTCAGGTGTCAACCAATACTTACTAATTGCAAGAAATAAGTAAACAAAAATCAATCTTGTTTCATTATTAGTACGGTTCACTATGGCTATGAACTTGTGGAAGTAAGTAGTGAATTTTGGTTGTCAGATGTTAGCTAGTGTTGGCTCAGATTCGAGTTGAGTCGTCTGTTTTAAGACTCGACTCGGCTTTCAGACTCGTTTAAAAGTCGAAACTCGAGTTCTTTTCAACTGAGACCCGAGTCTTTTGTAGTGAATTATTTTTATATATGTTTTTTTTTAATTTGTTTTAATAGGATTTAAGTAAAATTCATGGGTTAGGTATACCATGCAATAAGGCTTATTTTCTTTACTAATACTGGTATTTTTTTTAAATTAAAACCGAAAAAATACTTAAATAATAACTTAGAATAAAATTTAACCTAAAATTAAAACTACCTACACAACTTAAACTAATATCTATAAAAAAACATGGGTGGCCTAACCCAATTTGTTTATTTACCTATAAGCTAGATTAGCTCAGGTCCGATCCCTGCGGAAGGGTTCCCATAAGGCTGGCTGTGTTCCTCCCTTGGATCGCTATGCCGATCCGTTGGGTGAGGAACGAGCCAGCCCTATTATGACGGTCCTCGGTGACATCAATAATTTTTGTGAATGTTGTCTAATTAATTTGTGAGCGCTTGGGCATCACGGTACTAGTTTAGTATTTAGACAAAACTCACAAAATTGTTGACGGGATATTTATTCGGAAGCTGGAGTCCTTTTTAGTTGAGCTTAAATACTCCACAAACAACTCAAATCGGGACTTAAACGACTCGGAAGCTCTTTAAGCGATCCTCGTAAAAACGAGTCGAGTTCTTTAAATTTAGACTCGAGAGACTCGAGTTCCTACGAACACTAGTTGTCACCTAAAGATTAGCTGAAATTTCCTTATTTTCTCGTAAAATATCGCTTTATGATTGCCATATCCTTAAGCATTACGTAGAGTCTACGTCGTAGACTGTTTATTTCATAGTTTTAGAAAAGACATTAATTTTATTTATATGTATATGTAC
This sequence comes from Cydia pomonella, assembly GCF_033807575.1. Taxonomy (NCBI): domain Eukaryota; kingdom Metazoa; phylum Arthropoda; class Insecta; order Lepidoptera; family Tortricidae; genus Cydia; species Cydia pomonella. The sequence goes on from NC_084728.1 coordinate 10,219,702, forward strand.
ATTTCCCATTTAAGGCCTGTGCACACCGGATGCGAGTGTGTAAACGTGCACGTTGTAATATACAGACCTTTATGGGAGACGGCACACCGCTTGCGTGACATGCGTGCACGTGTACGCACAGCCAGTGTGCTCATGCCTTTATTTGTATATAAAGCATTCCTCATTTGTGACTGATTTGGTAAATATTTAGCCATATGCCTAGTCAAAAGCCATTTCCCTCTTAGTGATTAAACATTATATTTAAAATTATATGATATAATACAGAGGTTACATTTGAAAAATTGATAATTGATGTTGTCGTAAAATAAATACCGTTTAAAAATATTTACGTAACGTTAACTTGCTCAACATTGCCTACCATGCCTAACTTTGCCTGGCATGTAATAGCGATTATTTTCTAAACATCTGTAAATGGGCATTTCTATTGTTGCGTTAGAATTGGGGTTTTTTTATAATATTTCCACTCTGACTCAACGAGCATTTTCGATTTCTTTTTATAGCCTATCTTGTGTATCTATATAGCCTAACGACGTGTATGTATAAAGCTGCTCTGAAACTTTGTGCTTACAAGAGGATAAGGTATATCTAGTTCTGTAATCAGTTTATGTAGCTTCAGCTACCATAGTTAAAAAATACAGCGAATTAAAAAAAATCATACAAAACTTGTTTTTGCTCTATTTCGTTTAATTTATAAACTGGAGCTATAAAAACTAATTACAGGACTAGATATAGCTCATATCATTGTGTGTGCAAAGTTGCATTATAATCCAACACGTATTTTTAAAATGAGAACGAAACTCCGTTTGTATGGGAAGGTAAAAATCAGCCGAGCTTGCTGGGGACTCTTAAGGCCAAAGTTAGGCTGTCGATGTCGATTTTAGCAAGCTTGAAAACTTCTCTTCTTCGTGGAGGAGCTGGGGTGGTGAGAGTAGGCTCCCTCCTTTCACGCAAAATAGGCACAATGGTTGTCGATTTGCGGAAAATGCCCAGAAGCACTAACTAACTAAGCTGTCGATGCAAACTTTAGCCATTGGTGCAAAGTTGGCCTGCTGGGCAAAATGGAGTCGTTTCACGATACTATTCGATCTTGGAGAAACATTTTAACTTGTTGACAAATGTAACTTCTGTTTTGTATTATATCGTGCATTGTTTTCACATATCTTTAGTTAATATGAATTTTAATTAATTTTAGTTACATTAGCATATGTGCAGCTCTTGGTCGGTATATTAATTATCAACGAAATTGCACGTAGTTAAGTACTAGTTTTGAAAATATTTGATTTCGTAATCACTTAGTACCTTTAATTACATATCCTTTTAAATTCGACTGAATATAAATTATTTTGTAAGTAATTAATTATAATAATACATTCAAAAGTAGTTCTTTCTTTATTGTTATGTGAAAAACAGCAATAATATTTTAGTTTTATAAAGAAATATTTAATGATCATTATTATTTATTATAGAGAAAGTGAATGAAGTGTAAAATGACAATATTTATATAATTATATAAAAGCTTCGATATGTCAGAAATCATCGGATATTTATAGGCCTGCGCACACCAGATGCGTAGATGTGCAAGTGCGCGTCGTTATACAAAGTGCCCGAGGAATTTCCGAGAGATTTTCACCACGCATTTAAGGAAAAAAAGTTACATAAATTTAGGTCAATAAAAAAAAATGATTATATTTTATTTTCTATTTTTTTTTGTATGTATTTGTACATAAAATGTAAACGCAAAGTGTTACTTGTCACTTTTTAACATCTATCAATAAGAATATTTGGACTAGGTCCCATAGTGGCAACATCGCCATCAAAAAGGCGTTTTGCACTAAGTAACAATAAAACTATGTTTTTTGTAAGTGGCTTTAACTCTGAAACTAGGCGAATTCCAAAAAAAAATATAGGACATTAATCTTTAAATATGATCAGGAATATAAATACTGTTAAAATCTCGTAATTCTCACGGGCACCGTGTATATCCTTATGAGAGACGGCACACCGCTTGCGTGACGTATGCGTGCACGGCTCCACAATTTTTGCGCACGCATTCGGTGTGCTCTGACCTTAAACAAAAAAACAAATTTGTTACTTTTTCATGAGCATCTAAAGTTTAATATCGAAAATATATTATTTTTATATAAATATTGTCGTCTGAGATCGAGAGATGTAGTATGGACTGATAAATGTTTGGATATTGCTATTTGTAAATATATCTAAGTTAAATAAATTTGTCTTTGCAACATAACACTATGTTTTATTTATTCTATAGGGTATTTATTTTGTCTACTGCAATAATTTACAGGCTGAATATATAGGTCATATTAAGCAACTTTTGCTATGGGACCAATCCCGAAATCGCAAAAAAAAAAAACATGTAAATCTTTCATAGAAAATGTCAAGGTCAGACAGCCAAAATGTATGAAACAGACAATTTATTTTTTGCGATTTCGTGGTTGGTCCTATAGTAAAAGTTGCTCAGTGTGACCTATATATTCACCCCGTAAATTATTGCAGGTAACTAAATAAACATCCTGTATAAATTATCAAAACATTTAACCCTTTTCCGGGCCGTACCAATCTACTAGGATTTCCCAAAAAATCCAAATATATTCCAATTAATCCAGCTTTGATGATTCATTTGAAGACAAGCAACATTTCCTGAAAGTGTAATCTAATTTGAACCTTAAATCGGAATGCTAAAGTTGAAATTCTAATGGCGCGTATGTGGTCGATAAATCGTACTATGCCTGGAAAAGGGTTAAAAGTTGTACCAGTATGCCACACTTTGTTTACCCTCCTTCGCGTCGACTGTACCGCGTACTGTGGTGAAAATTGTGTTAGTTTCATCCATACATGTCACTCAATTTCCAAAACTAATACAAAATTCAGCATGAAATTTCAGTGGAAGATTTATTCACGACCGGTCTGGCCTAGTGGGTAGTGACTTTACCTATGAAGCCCATGATCCTGGGTTCGAATCCCGATAAGGGTATTTATCTGTGTTATGAGCACAGATATTTGTTCATGAGTCATGAGTATTTTCTATGTATTTCAATATTTTGCATATTATATTACCTATCGTCTGAATACCGTCAATACAAGCCTTCTTGAGCTTACTGTGGGACTTAGTCAATTTGTATAATAATGACATATAATATCATCGAAAATTTAATCATGATCAATATCCTGGTCGATATAAGTCTAGTACTCTTTAGATAGGCTATTTTATTAACTTATAATAAATTACAGATTGCCTCAAAAACAATTAATGTGCAAATAAATAAATAAACTTAAAATCTAAGGGTTGATTTAGCCCCGCTATCCAGCATCCAGCCCTGCAGTGCTGAGTTATGGGACAAGTGCAATATTGCCTTTACCGGTTGTTTCCGTTATCTTGCGACCAAATACTGGAATGATATACCCCCGCCTTTGAGAGAGCTGAAATCCAAAAAATCATTTAAATATAGTTTTAAAAAGATTCTACTCGAAAAGCAAACCGCTGGTGTTCAATATGGCTTTTTGGTCGCAGATTTCAGAATCTAACATGGTGGAGATGGCAGTCACGAGGTTTTGCCGACTTGTCTATTCTCTCAGTATTATATATATGTATATTTATTAAATAAAACATGTAACACACACATACCCTCATTTTATTGAAAGTACATCTGTTGTCACCTCGGGTTCCGGCAGAAAACCAGTGCTTTACTCGAAAGAGTGAAGAGTATCACTGAGCCGTGCCCCTTTTGTCCTGCTGCAACACACACAGTATGTAGGTAGGTACATTTATTTTACCTACCTACATACTGTGATTACCTACTCTAAAATTTTTACCAGCTCTCGGACCAATGCCACGAATATTCGGCATTTGTTCGGTATTCCGCCTATTCGGCTACTTTGCCAAATCTTCCGTATTCGGCTAAAACCACTATTCGTGGGATCTCTACAATAATCTTAAAAATCAGTAACTATAATATAACAGGTTTTTTTTATATATACTTATATGTATTTTTATGTATGTATATTCATATTTCTTAAAGTCATGTGTATGTTTATTCACTGTAATTGTCAATGCCGGATTTAGAGGTCTGGAGGCCTCGGGCAATAAAGGAGTGGAGGGCTCCTGGCCCGAAATTTTTTCCAAATAAAATGGTAAATTTACCGAATTCTCTATTGTGGAGGCCCAGGGCAGTAGTCCCGGTTGCCCTCCCCTAAATCCGGCCCTGGTAATTGTGTGTGTGAATGTAGGCTTCATAACGTTTTTAGCGACACCTACTTTTTCGATTAACTTCTGTTTCCGCTACCCAAAGGTTGTTTGGAAGAGATCGCTCTTTAGCGTTAAGACCGCCTGTTGTCTGCCTCTACATTTAATCAATTGTTTCTTTTCTTGTATCTTTGTACTAAGGTGTGCCAAATAAAGAGTATTCTATTTATCTATAACAGAGATGTACTTATAGGCTGATAGCAAAGTCTCTAAGTTTAATCGGTAATGAAGTCGGTTACCAAGCTGTTAAGTATGGCAATTACTTTTTGATTGAACCACGTAAATATCTGTACGCTCATTTGGTTCAAGATAGTTCATTTACTGGAAATTCAATTACAGTATGCACTGATATCTCATTGAACTCTGATGGAAAATGTAGGAAGATATGTAAAGTTAGGGTGTATCATTAACTAGGTATCAACTTGAAGTAGGTAGTCTAAATTTATGGACCAGCTGACGGTCTTTCCACTGCGATACAACCGGCGGACGGTTTTATCTTATACCTTTAAACGAGCAATTATTGTATATATATAAATATATTTCTGTGATCTCGAAAACGGCTCTAACGATTTCGCTGAAATTTGGTATATGGGGTTTTTTGGGGGTATACAATCGATCTAGATTAGTCTTATGTTAACGCGCTTAGGAAAACGCGTGTTTTCGAGTTTTCATGCGTTTTTCCTTCGACGCAGAATATGGTCGCTAATTTCGTGTTGCCGGCCACTGTCCGTCTGGCCCAGCGGGTTAAGACGCGGACTGCTAGAAACGAGTGTTACGGGTTCGAATCTCGCCCGGTGACTAACTTTTGTTTTTTTTTAATATATGTTCAAGTATATATATATATATTTTTTTAATTTTTATTGTTTTGGACAAGTTTAATTTAGTAAAAAAATGTAGTTAAGATTATCACCTATACACCACCATATTACAATAAATAGTTATAACCGAGCAACGCTCGGTCGCCCAGGTACTTTATTTAAAATAGTGTAGCATATCATCTGACAAAATATAGTGATATTTTGTAAGAGGCGGGAGGCGATGACTATATTTTTTTTTTTGCATGTTAATGTCATCAACTGACGGTCTATCCACTGCGATACAACCGGCTGACTATTTTTTTAATTATGTTAGAACCTATCATCTGACAAAGTTTCAGCCGGGGGGCGATGACCGACGATATGTATGTATGTATGTATATACTTTATTGTACATAAAAATAAAAACACGAAAAACACAGTTACAGAGTAAATTAAATACAACAAAGGCGAACCTATCCCTGTATGGGATCTCTTCCAGTTAACCTTTGAGGAAATGAATAGAACAGAAGTTACGCTGAATGAATGACAAACACAAACAAAAGTGTACAATGAAATTAATGAAATTCAAGTTTTGAATACACATTGATACAAGTATACATAAATAGAAAAATAACCATAAAATAATCCATACATATATAAATATAACATAAATACAAAATAAATAAATGTTCAAGATATAATATAAAAAGATATGAATTCTAACCAGAAAAGTAAAGGAAATTAAAAAAAGTAGAAGTACCTACTCAATGGAACTAGGAAGTCGTAACCAAAGTATCGGAAAGCCACATTTATATGCTCCTGCAGTGGCAGCATGGTTCCATTTTTATCAGTTTTATCACTTGTCACTATGCCCGTCACTTTCGCACTTACATACTTGTTACAACGTGGCAGGCATGGTGACAAATGATAAAGAGCCGACCATCTTAGCCCTACTGGCCCGCGGTCTAAAAGGGAAATGAAATATACAAACGCAAGTAATTAGCTTGTTCTGCGTTTTCTTACCTTGTCCACAAGTGTAACAGAGCCTTATAACACCATCCACTCGCATATATAGGCGATGCCGCGCCGAAAGGCGCCATTTTCAAACACACAAACAAAATTCGGAACATCATGATTAAGATTACTTTCAACATTTTAACTACTCTACTTTTATATTGTAATGAGGTTTACTGTAAGTATTATTTACAATTTAAACAGTTATTTTAATTCATAAAGCTAAAAAAGGTGTATTCTACTCCCAGATCATAGTGAGACCAAGACAAATCTGCAACGATTTTGATAACACACGAAGTGCAAGTGTTATTTTAAACACCATACATTTATTCAGCAAATAGGCCACAAGGACACAAATTTTTACAAGCAATAAAAATAACAAAATAGTTATTTGTTTTACAAGGGGGCAAAGTTGTTTTTTAACCGCTCGTGCTAATATTGATACCCGAGGAAGCGAAAGATTCCAAAATTGAACCACGAGCGTAGCGAGTGGTTCGAGAAGTGGAATCTTGAGCGTTGCGAGGGTTAAACAAACTTTGCCTCCGAGTGAAACACAAAATTTTTCACCACACCAACACGAGGAAATTACTAACTATGAAATACCAAAAAATTCAAATGAAATCAATTCCTGCATATGAACGTAATAAAAAATAACCATTCAAAACCATTCATTACGTTCACACCTTCCAGTTGGTCGCAGGCAATTCTTCCAATAAAATACGGCGGTCTCAGTATCCGCTCGACGGGCGGGTTGGCGCTCCCTGTCTTTCTGTCGTCAGTCCACAGCACTCTCACCCTCATTGGCGGTATTTTACGTTTACCTTCAACCGCTGATGTCCCGGTGGCTTGCCTGGCGGACGCTGAATCGGCATGACGACAAACCACCCCGGCGAACAATTGCCTACGGAAAAAGCTAACCAAGCAGCCTGGGATTCCGCAACCGTCAAAACACAACATGAGTATTAAATTCAGAGCTCGCTAAATGTATTTGAACGTGCCCGGCTGCTGGCTGTATCCGAGCCTGAATCGGGTCATTGGTTACATGCGCTGCCTTCGCGAAACATTGGATTGGTACTGAACCCCTCTGCGATGCGTATTGCACACGCCACACGCTTGCAGTCGCTGCGGAAATCCCGTGGATACTCTGGAGAGGCATGGCCTGCACTGTCAACAGAGTTCGAGGCGGCTTTACAGACATGCTACTATAAACGATCTCATTAGACGTGCTCTTTCCACCGCCTCTCTTCCTGCGACTCTGGAGCCTTCGGGCCTCTCTGCCGTGGGGTCCTAAAACGCCTAATAAGGGGTCTTGGGGGATCACAGAGCGGGTTCCTTCTTTGCTCAGAGGTTGAGTCTGGCGGTGCAAAGAGGCAACGCCGCCAGTGTTTTAGGGTCTAAGCCGGAAGCAGGGGATTTGGGGGAGGTATTTTATATTTAGTGGTAGTCGTAGTTTTAGTTTAGTTACTTTGGTATTAAGGTTTCGTTTTAAGTTATTAAATTTTATCTACATTTTGTTTATCCATTTTATGTACTTTTGGTTCATATTATTAATAAATAAAATAACTATTCAAAATCATCATTTAAAAGTCAATTCTACTAGCTAGCATAAGGAAACAACGCAAAATTTTCATCTGATTACTTTGCCCCACATGTGGATAAAATGCAACTTTCTCATTCGTTTTTGAACAATCAAGAAGGCCTTTTGTTGTGGTGAAAAATTACATAATACAATTACAAACATGGAATCAATGAAATATTAGATACTTTATTAGAGATGTATACCGTCTCTAAATGTTGAATTACACAAAAAAAAAATACAAACAACAAATACTAAAATTCTTTAGATATGTCTCTCTATATGTCTCTAAGTGTCAGAGATAAAAGAAAGAATTAAAAAAAAATTATCCTTAGAGATGTAAAGTGTCTCCAAAATTTGAATTCTCATATAAATAATTAAAAGACAAGAAATTCAATCAGACAAGACAAGAACCAAATGAATTGTCTCAATTTAAATTCCACTCAAAGGTAAAATTACATACAACATGTAGCCCGTGTAAGCTTAAACAGACCAAACTTCTATAAAATCATGACGTATAAACAACACTTAAATAACTCTTGCACTGCGTGTGCAAGTGTTACTTAATCGAATCAAAATCAAATCGTTGCAGACTTTTGACTCTAGTAACGACGACTTTAGATGTTCTTGGCGTTCAAAAGGTTAATAAAATTACTGGTACATTACAGCCGCCCCAAAAGTGGAACCAACGACTGACAGCGGAGATCCGACCATCCAATTTACTTGTAGCGCTAAATTGGCGCCGGGAGAAATGCTGGCTTGGTGGCAAACGAAACGTAAGTATGTCATAATTAGGGAATGCTCCTGAGTTTGTATGGAAGTACTTTTGCGTAACGTACTGAAAAGTATTTTTTTGGTGCGGCACCGGTACTATTTGTCAGTCCGCCATCACCCCGTACCGCACCTAGGTAAAGGCGGGTGCATAGCCCTCAGATTGGTCATAGCGCTGCGCAATGTTCACGTTTCCCCGTCGATGCGACATTTTATTAATGCGACAAAGTCTAAATTACTTACTCTATAAATGCGGGGCATGTTTATAATTATATGAAAATGGATAATATTTGTTTTGATCTGACACGTACACGATGACTATAATAAATATTTTGTCGATTACAAAAGTCGTTATCGATTCTTTACTATCCCATCACTAGTGTTATATACGGCCTGTGCGGCAAGGGAAGTATATTCCCGTAAAATTAAGGGTTTTAAAAATGCCTATATCTTTTGGAATTTTATACATATTCGCGGGCGACGGCAACTGTAGTATACAATGATAAAGTCTATTGATCAGAATGATTTTTATTTCCAATTAATTATATTCCAGGTCTGTAGGGACCAATAAAAAAATTAGGTCTCGTAAAGCACGTGTTTTAGTCACTCGCGCGATCTATTAGGTCTCCTTTCTCAAGCACTAACAGTGCGAGCAAAGTTCACGACGGCCGTGCTTCGCGTACTGTTCGGCGCCGCGTCGCACGCTACGCGTGCGCTTAGAGAATCGGTTAGGGGAGGTTTTAAAAATGTTTCTTTTTCTCTTCTTTTTTTGTTTTAATTTGTCTTTCCTGAAAAATCTCATTTTCCTGGCCATACCTATTCGCAAATTCCCAGGAGATCCCACTTTTTTTAGCGTCTCATTTTTGGTGACTGTGTAACCTGTGCCAAGTTCCATCTATAATCATTGACATATATCTAAGGACGGGCCTTACGGGCAATAATAATAGGGCCAGGACAGCGGTGTTACGCACACGAATTCGTGTCAATCGTGCAGTCTAACGTCACAACGCGATTCGCGATTGGTTGATGAGATCGCATCACGCGCGTGATTTTTCGCAACTATGTAATATGAAATGCCAGGGATTTTTCTGACTCAAGAACAAAAAAACTGCTCTACAATGCCTTCGTGAGAATAAGCTTGAGACGGCCTCTGTCGTTTGGTGATACGAGGTAACTTACGTCTTACTTCTAGAGAGAGTACAGTAAGTGTTCTTGCGGTTTCTATACAATAAACTGTACGGGTAGGTATTACCACAGATCATGTATTACCCATTTCTTTATCCCACCAAATTTTAGTTGGGAGTGGGATTTAACTCTCTAGAGGTAAGACGCAGTTCTGCACTTCTCAATACAATTTGTAACATCTTGCGCGGCGACTCCGACTGTGACGAGTTAACAACACAAGTAGTGCATCTGTTTGTCCCAACGCCTACAAGATTTGAGTTTTGGCCTCGTGATCGCCGTTTTCTGTCGGTGCCAACTTCTCGAGCTTAGTCGCGCAGGAACTCTTCTATTGTTCGAGCTTTACACAGCTTGAATACACTTCTCGCATCAGCGCCCCACTGTGATGTGTTTGAGAGATGGGTGGTAATTTGTGATGAATGTCTGAGATTCAGCCAGAAGATAGATGTTCGTCCCTCCTCTTATCTGTTTGACATGTGTCACCAGTAATACTGTTATTACTAATGTTGATTAAATATTTATTGACAACAACAATATACATAATGGATATATACAGATGATTACTATAACTAGCTTATATCTAAAATAGGCCCTTGAGGCATTGTACCAAGGATGCTGGCGGCATTTCCTCGTTGTATCGCAATACTGATACGTTGTTGCGAGGAAGCTGCCAGCTCTTCGGTCACCAGTTACGTCAACCAGACGTTTCGTGATTTCTCCAAAAAACTTGTGGGCGCTGGGACCCCATAGACCTAGAGTTTCAACGCCAAATGGTACAAAATGGTAGTCTCTACCGAGGCTTTTATATTTATTACGTTTCAAAATTTCGGCGCTTTCCGCCGCTGCGCCCGCTTTTACATTAGTCCGTTGGAGGTGGGACGGTGCCAGTGTGTCTACGCAGGTAGCATCCCACACTAACATCCGTCCCAAGCTCCAAGGAACCAAGGACACCCCATCAGGCCTCTTACCATCATCCCTGATAATGCCAGTCGGCTCAAGAAGAGCAGGCACATTGATGGTGGCAAGAGATCGACGGATTATGTCATTAAGCGACTAATGTTTAGTTTTAACACATTCTTAATGTATATGTATATGTCAATGTATATGTCAAGTTTTAATATGTAATTTCACAGTGCTTTAGTTTTAACTGTATGCTGTGTTAATTAATATGAATAAAAAAAAAATGTAGTTGTGTTCGACTGCACGACTGGCTCGAATTCGTGAGTGATACCACTGAACTAGCACCATTCTTAGTGCCCGTAAGGCCCGTCCTTAAGATACATGTCAACGTCTACGACCGTAACTGCTTAGCGGAATCTCCTAGGAATTTGCGAATAGATATAGCCAGGGCAATGACCCAGGTGCCTGTTTTCAGTTACATGGACGGACCGCGACCTAAGATACAGGAAGTTCTTCCCGCTGGTGAACGACACGGTGCACTTTAAAGTGCGCGCGGCCAATGACGCTTACTTTGGTTTTCTGTCCGCACCCAGACTCGTGGCACCTTGGATAGATGTACGTAGAAATTAGGGGCTTGCAATTTTTGATATTCGAATATTCGGCCGCTTAGTTTTCTAATATTCGAATATTTTTTATTTCTCGAAAAAAATAATTTCACCGCTATAGTTACAGTTTCTGGGTATCAGTGGCGGATCGTTCCAAGAACTCGATTCCCACCGGCTTGTCTGATATCAGCCCGATCAGTACTTTCACGATCAGTTCATGGAGAAAAGGAAAGCAAAATTAGCACCGGGTTCCCTACGAATATTTGTGACGCGCCGCCACTGCTGGGTATTTACAGTGAATGAGGAAGTAGGTATCCAAATGCGAAGGAAATAATATTTTTACTGTATTCCTCTCAATAGGCTTCGTTAAATAACAGCAAAAAGTAAGTAAGTAGGTAAGTAAATATTCTTTATCTAAACACATATCATAAACCCTCTATGATGCTTTCAAAATCCGTAAATAATGGCCAACGTTACGATAAACTGTTTTGTTACAACAAATTTGTTATCTGTGATAATGTTGTAATTGCTTCACAACTACATCAAAACCGATTTGGTAATGACAATGACATTCAAATTTGAAACACGTTCGAGACGCGAGGTACATTTTACTATGACTTTGGAACGTCAAAATTCTGAAATAAATTGAATGTGTCTGTATAGCCTTAACGAGCACTTTATAAATGTAAATAAAATGTATCGCATGCTAGTTTATTATTGTAAATAGGTATTATATTTTAAATTATACTACTCCGATCTTGTAAAACTGTATTGAGACCAACAACATGTTATAAAATCGTACCATCGTTAACATACAATTTATGGCATATAAATATGTCCCAAAAATTTTTTAGGTGGTTTTGGGAGGATGGGCCAAGACAAAGAACTCCATAACATTGAACAGATTTCATCAAATTTACGCTGATGTCGACCATATTGTCAACGATTGCGAATTTCGCGGGTTCTGGGCACGCAAGGTAAAGTATAGTCGAGGAAATTCGCGGGTTCTGGGCGCGCAAGGTAAAGTACAGTCGAGGATATTCGTGGGTTTTGTGCGCGCAAAGTACAGTCAAGGAAATTCGCAAGTTCTGGGCGCGCAAGGTAAAGTATAGTCGAGGAAATTCGCGGGTTCTGGGCGCGCAAGGTAAAGTGCAGTCGAGGATATTCGTGGGTTTTGGGCGCGCAAAGTACAGTCAAGGAAATTCGCGGGTTCTGGGCGCGCAAGGTAAAGTATAGTCGAGGAAATTCGCGGGTTCTGAGCGCGCAAGGTAAAGTACAGTAGAGGAAATTCGCGGGTTCTGGGTGCGCAGGGTAAAGTTGAGGAATTTCGCGGGTTCTAGTCACGCAAGGCAAAGTACAGTCGAGGAAATTGGCGAGTCGAGAATATTCTTTCTTTAGCAGTTTACGCTTCACTTTAAATTGGACAGCTCGTAGTATGTATGTATGTGCAATTGCATTTTTATAACAAGTTACCTGGCGATGCTTTAAGATTACCTTTTCCAGCTCTATGGAGACCTCTATAGGGGGAGGGGGGGGCAGCAATGTAGGCCCCTCTGCGGAGTCTTGCCGCCGATGAATGGTTGCACCATCCCATACCACCTTGCCGGATGATACCTAAGCGGTCGGAGAGCGAATGGTGGGTTCAGTTCAGATGTAGTGAAGAACCGGCCCTCGAGGCGATGCCGATGGCGAGTGATGCGCGGCGTGCGGGGCGTGTGACGTATGCGGTGCTCCTTTGTGTCCGCGCGTCTAGCCGATGGTTCAAGCGCTAGTGGCGGGGCAAGACAAAAATTTGGTGTGGGCAAGGTACAATTAGCGAGGCCCTCTGGTGGTGCAAGATATAACGAATAACTTTTTACGTTGCTTCCCACTCTTCCCAGTTATATGTATTTGAGGCGCGAGGCCCCTCGGACCGCGAGGCCGTAGGCTATGGCTCACGTCGGCCACGTCGCCCACGCCTAGCACCGCCTCTGTCAAGCGCCATAAGCGCCGGGTTGGGTAGCGAGTTACCGCTCCACTATTTTGTTCGCGGAGACCGGCCTGTTCAAGCTTACGGGGCTACATGATACATATGTTATAAGTATGTAACTTTACTTTTGAGTGGCATTAACGTGAGACACTTCCTTCGGTTCTTGTCTGTTTGTTTGATTTAATTTCTTGTCTTTTAATTATTGATATAAGAATTCAAGTCTTGGAGACCCTTTACATCTCTAAGGGTAATTTAATGTTTTTTTTTTATCTCTGTCACTTAGAGATGTATACATCTCTATAGAATTTTAGTATTTATTGGTTATAATTTTTCGTCATAGTTTTTTTTGGGTTATTTGATACTAATAAAGTATATATTATTTCATCGATTCTATATTTGTAATTGTATTTTGCAATTTCTATTGTTTGTAAAAAATGACATGTAAAAGTGCCCCTGTGGCCTATTTGCTGAATAAATGTTTTATATTGGATCTAATTTAATTGGCTTAGTAGGGTTAGAGCTGGTGATGTATTTTTATTTGACGTTCCAATTTGTAATACACCTACTTGAAAAACGTTTATCTTAAGGATGGTGACCTCGTGTCGGCCGGGTTTGAGGGTGAGACCAGCCCCTTCATAACGTGGAAGAGCACCGTAAAGTTTACTGCGAGCCACTTCAGCGTCGCCTCCGGCGGGGGCTCCACAGGCCACTGGAAGATAGAAGGTATAGTCGTTAGATCTGTAGCTGGCCCAGAGCGGCTAATTCTTTGTCTATTGTTAACTAAAACCGCGCGTGCCACTACCTGCAACCGGTCACTTTAACCGGTTATACAACCTAAGTAATAAGTGCTTATTACATTGATTTACAATCTTGCACAGTGAATTTTCAAAAATTTCAAAGTATCCATGAAATGTTCTTGGTATTTTTTCTGCAGATTTATTGCCAAACCATCTTACAGTGAGTTTTGATTTCTATGACATGAAATAGACGCTAGTGAGTGACGTAATTATTAAACCGCTGAACCAATTTATTTAAAATTTGTTATAGAGATAGTTTGAGTTCCGGAGAAGAAGATATTATTCTTTATCTCCCAAAAAATCGAGGCTAAATATATATTTTAAATATTATTAATGCATTACCTATTGATCGTACCCAGAAGGTAGTAATTAATCAGTACAAGAAGAACACCAATGAATATGAATGGATTCACTCGGCAAAAATATAAAGAGACGTAGAAGTGTCCTTGGGTGTATATTATTTCTAATCTATATTATTAATGATCTCCCAAAGGTAAACTGCCAAAAGTATATTATTTGCTGGCGACATCCCCCTTTTATTTAATATAAACGTAATGAATCATGTAAGCAATTAAAATTAAATTAATAAAAACGATTTTCTGATATTTCGTGAAACGCAAAACGCAGACCGGTTATTGGAAATTAATGGTACATCACATCAGCCTCCTTTCCTGTATATTAAAGTGCGACCGCCTAAAATATAACCTTCACTAGATGGCGTCACTGAATATGCGCTGTTTCCGACCACCGACACTAGATGGCGTTAAGTGTCACATCGAAGGCATAATTTAAAGCCATAAACACTCAATCAAATATTTTTTATTCTCAGGATATTCTTGGATGGGTGATGATGATATATTGCTAGATATGATTCAAAACCCCAGTGAAGAACTTTTGAACCCAATGGAACTCGTCCTAAACAGAACCCGAAGGAGCATCGACAACGATACGACGGTGTATTGCGCCAAGCATAGAATGCTCGCTGATGGAAAATTGTCACGGGGAGCGGAGTCCAGATGGACAAACTTGGCAATTCAGACCGAGGTTATACCGTCGGGTAATTATTGATTTGATTAGTTGTTGTATGTCGTACTATAGAAAATTACTCCATTTCACACACTGGAATAGATGTCATATACTAAAGACAAACCCCGTTATTCATAAACGTCTACTAAAGTTAACAAGCCGCTAATAATCGTTTGTACGTATGACGACCCTTTCCGACGTATCAGTATGATGGAAAGTACCTAACAAAGCCCTCCAGTGGCGGGGGCCGGATTCGATCCGTTTTCAGCTTATGCGGCTAACTGCGTGGACCTCTAAGCCACCCGGCCAAGGTGTTACTCGACTCAAATTCTCGGGGTATATGCAATCTTTGAAAGGCTAGGCGACAATCCGATTTCGCGCTGACACGGCAGTTACACGGAGAAAAAATCTGCCATTTTTCAACTACAATAGCCTCTTAAATCCTACTTTGGTGTTACAGAGGAGCTGTACGTGAAGGTGGGGCCAGAGACTCGGATAGAATTCGATGTGAACAGCTCGCAGAAGTTCACTTGCAGCGGCAGCGCGCCCGTAGACGGCAGGATTTTGAGATGGTTCAGAAAAGGTAATATTTTACTTGCTTAATTTAATACGTTCGTGTTATTAGTATTTTACGAGATTTTGCAGTAAGGTTGTAAAAGGTGTAATATAAATAGTGCTCGGAGTAGGAAAAAATAGAAGAATTTCTTTTAACGAGAATTTTTTTGGACTTTCTATGGAGGGTTGGCCGACCTGACTCTGGTTAGGCTACGGAGACTGCTTACCAACAGGCGGGCCGTATGCTTGTTTGCCACCGACGTAGTATATAAAAAAAATACTATTTTTTTTAACTTTTTTCCAGACCGCAGTTACCGGGACCCCATAAGCCTTGAAAACCAAAATTACGACCCGATCACCAACACCAACGACTTAGAATTATCCCTGGACGAGTCTTATGACTTAAACCAGTTGTTCTGTGCTCAAGGGTACCAATATTCTATCCAACATAATGGTACGACGATAATTAAGAATTACGGCGACATAGTCAAGTCAGAGGACATTACTCTTATTATGAAGAGAGAAAATGTTAGAATACCTATAGAAGATAATAGAAACGGTTAGTTTTTCATCTTCTTTTCATCTTGATAACCTCTGCTGAGGTATAGGGCTCTTATCATATTATTCCACTGACTCCGGTCGTGGGCAGCTTGGGCAACTTCCTCCCCAGTGGCGGGGTAAGGCCAAAATTTGGTGTGGGCCAGATACATTTAGCGAGGCCCTCTGGTGGCGCAAGAAATAACTAATATTTTTTTACGTTCTGAGACTTCTGAGTTATACGTATTTGAAGCGCGAGGCCCTCGGACCGCGAGGCCGTAGGCGGTCGCCCGCGCCTAGCGCCGCCTCTGCTCCTCCCACCCCATTCCAAATACACCCAACTCGATGCTCGACGGAACGGCGCCAAGTTTTTTTATCTTCCTAGTCTTCTTTAACAAAATCCATTATTTAAGCATTATATTGGGTTGGTGCATAAGTTCTTGGACACTCAAACACATTTATTAAAAATATTTTTTATTAATCCACAATATAATGACCATAGCCAGAGAGATGGCTACATGTTCAACAACATGTAACCATCTCTCTGGCAAAGACATTATGCCGTGTTCCCAAAAAGCAGGAGGCTGGTGGTCAAAAAAAATCGGCAATATCGTCTTGAGAGTTGTTCATAGTTTTCAAACTTCTTCTTTCTTAGATGTAACTTTAGAGCCCGAAACAGACAATAGTCCGACGGCGCAATATCAGGACTGTATGCCGGGTGAGGTACCACTGTCCAGTTCAGCTTTTCCAGAATGTGGCGGACAGACTCCGCAGTATGTGGTCGAGCGTTGTCCTGAAGAAGTGATACAGACAGCCTTTTTGGACGCTTAGTCGCTATTTCTGGGGCTAACTTTTCCAGTTGCTCTCCATAAATAGTAGCGTTAATAGTCTGCTTCTCGTTCAACAGTTCCCAATATGCCCTGCCAGTCCCAGAAAACTGATAACATTATCTTTCGTCCATGACGATCTGACTTTGGTTCCGTTGGCGCCCTTTCTCCGCGTAGAACCCAATAGGCCTGCCGCGTTTTGTTGTTGTAGTGAACCCAGGATTCATCGACGGTGACAATGGACCTGAGAAAGTCTTGTCTGTGTGGTTGCAGGAGGAGACTTTCGCATATGGTCACGCGTGCTGCGCGCTCGCTGTCTGTCAAAGCGTGGGGTGTCCACCGACTCATTATTTTGTGGTAGCCCATTGCATGCAGGTGCCGAATTATGGTGGAATGGTCGTACCCAAGTTCCTTCTCCAAGTCCCTGGTAGTCGCATCCGGATGTCTTTCCAAATGTGAGCGTAGAAGGTCTTCGTCGAAGACAACTGGCCGACCGGAGCGAGGTTTGTCTTCACAACTCGTGTCCCCCTTATCAAAAGACTTAAACCAATAACTCACTGTGGAATGAGCAATAGTGCCTTGTCCGAACGCAGTGTTAATTTTCTCGGCCGTTTGCCTTGCACTCGTCCCTAGATTATGCTCGTAAAGCATGATCGCTCGTAGTTGACGCGGTTCCATTTTGAACTAAAT
Source organism: Cydia pomonella (assembly GCF_033807575.1). Taxonomy (NCBI): domain Eukaryota; kingdom Metazoa; phylum Arthropoda; class Insecta; order Lepidoptera; family Tortricidae; genus Cydia; species Cydia pomonella. The sequence goes on from NC_084728.1 coordinate 10,237,212, forward strand.
TGAACAACTAGGAACGCGCGCGCTCTTTTATACCCCTTGGCGTAAAGCTCCTAGAACATTCTGTAGAATAATAGATTATTCTAGCGTGTAACCGAATTGAAACCTAGAATTTTTTTTTTATGAAATAAAAGTGTCCAATGATTTATGCACCAACTCAATAGCATATGCTTAATTGTAGCTGAAACTTATTCTGACAAGCGTTTTATCGACTTAAAATACGGAAATCACAGAAGTTTTGTTATTAAAGGTTATTTCTTTATTATATAAAAAATATACATTAATTTATTGTGAAGATTAATAATAAAGGTTATTAATAAATTATCTTTTATATATCATAAAAGACCATCGGCTTGCCCATTTCGGCATCAATTGGCTGCTTGACGGTTTTTTGTAAATAATGTCAATCGATCTTGATTTTCCTGAGGATCAAATGTCTATATAGGACTCATGGCGTTTAAGCGACACAAAGGTCAGAATAGTACATTACGATACAAGTGCGAAAAATAGGAAATTCGAAACGAGTGGCGATAAATTAAAACACGACCGAAGGGAGTGTTTTAAATCGACACGAGTTGCGAATTACCTATTCGCACATGTATCGTACAACGTTTTACAGTACATATGGCCCTTTAAATGTTCGACACAGTAACATAATATGCTACTTCTCGCACTAGTGCTATAAAGTAGCCCCATATGTACTGTAAATGAGAGTTAAAGTCTGACGCTCGCACTAGACGATTGAAACGCCTCTAACAAAATGATAATGTAATGTGACGTCACATAATTAGTGTGTCCTAAATGTAGGGAAGATCAAGAAAATTGCTATTTGGACCCTGAAATATTGCGTAAACGTATATAGTTGTTATACAATTTATTTTTAAATAACATTTAAGGAATCGAATGGTATAATTTTTATATTTCTAAGTTAAAAAAAAAAATTGAACCCTTGTATTTTTTTATAATCGCAATATGTCTTTTTAAATTACACTTTTTAGGGTTCCGTAGCCAAATGGCAAAAAACGGAACCCTTATAGATTCGTCATGTCCGTCTGTCTGTCCGATTCTGTCACAGCCACTTTTTTCCGAAACTATAAAAGCTATACTGTTCAAACTTGGTAAGTAGATGTATTCTATGAACCGCATTATGATGTTTACACAAAAATAGAAAAAAAACAATAAATTTTGGGGGTTCCCCATACTTAAAACTGAAACTCAAAAAATCTTTTTTCATCAAACCCATACGTGTGGGGTATCTATGGATAGGTCTTTAAAAATGATATTGAGGTTTCTAATATCATTTTTTTCTAAACTGAATAGTTTGCGCGAGAGACACTTCCAAAGTGAAAAAAAGTGTGTCCCCCCCCTGTAACTTCTAAAATAACGGAATGAAAAATCTAAAAAAAATATATGAAAAATATATTTGCATTACCATGCAAACTTCCAACGAAAATTGGTTTGAACCAGATCTAGTAAGTAGTTTTTTTAATACGTCATAAATGGTACGGAACCCTTCATGGGCGAGTCCGACTCGCACTTGGCCGCTTTTTTTATAATGAATGGTCCTGTTTCTATCCATTTAGCTAAATTTTGTTATATTATTCAACATGTGTCAAGTACCCAATTAATAATAAATTGATTTGTTCAACAGTTACAGTTCCCGAGTGCTCGGTGGGACAACGCGTGTCCATGTGGCCGGGGATGGTGGTAGTTGCGGTGATATCGACCTTCTTGACGTGATGACCAAACAGTTCGCATGACATGGCGACACTGGCGACACCTCGACTATAACCGCAGTATCAATTTGTTTCATTTTCTATAATTATTAAAATCAAATTGATATTTATATTCGATTTATTTATTTTGTTGATAAAATTTATTACATATAGATACAACATGTTACACTAGACACTGAAAGTGGGGTGAGTACACGTTGTATAGGTCATACTGAGAAACTTTTACTATGGGACCAACCTCGATATCGCAAAAAAAAACAACGGGTTGCACTCCGGGAGTGCCGGCAGAAGTGAAAAGTTGAATATTAACGTTGTGCATTGTTGATATTTTAGAGAAATTGAGTAGCAGTTTTATAAAAAGAGATAATTGTCTATTATATCTACGTAAATAAATTTGAGTGTGGAAGATATTTTGAAATGCGAATTTTAGTGTTAATATATAACATATACAGAGTAATTCATGAGACGATCAGTAAATGTTAATGCATCGTTCACCATCATATTAAGTAAAACAATCACGCTTCTTTTTTGTTATTTAACTTTTTAGTAAAGAAAAATTTGAGTATCTACAATCATGGACACCCAACAACAATACAATACAACACAATTAACAAAGATTAAACCACTTTGTTATGACAGCACTTTGATTATGAAGAAAATAAAATGTCACACTTGAATGAGATACGATTGTTCAAAAGTAACCAGGCTTCGATGACATTCAATTTGCACGTCACCATCATGTCACGTGTCCGCCTTACGAATTTTCAATCCGTCGGTCACGTGAACTGACGCGAGTTTAACATTTTTTCCCCATCACAAAAAGTGCACAGCTCCCAGTGAGTATTGTATTCTTTGGTGCCTGTGCAGCTAAAGAAGTTTTCACTTAAAAAAAAATTACTCTCACATTTTGGTTGGCTGATGTGGATATCTTGTATGGGGGAGCCTTTTTTTTATCACGATTTCGGATAACATCAATTCAGTTTTTTTAATAAGCTTTTTTGAGAAATCCTCTAGCATGCAATTTTTTGACGTAGGTTCTTTTTTTTGCTAAAACTTATTCCAAAGAGATAAATAAAATACGTAGAATATTTCATTTGATTTATTAAAAAAGTCATCACATTCGGAACACTATGCGTCAGGGACTCTTTAAAGGCAAAGCTAATCATAAAATGATTCTGCAACACTTTACAAGTATGAAAAATAACTATTTTACAAGTATCAGGCGCTGAGATAACACATTTTGAACCTTAAAACAAATCCATTTCATTTCAAATGACAGAGTAAAACATAAATAAGTTGGCAGCGATTTTGATAGACCAGACGGTGCAAGTCTCATAAACGTCATAGTTTTTGATAGACCAGACGGTGCAAGTCTCATAAACGTCATATCTTTTGATAGACCAGACGGTGCAAGTCTCATAAACGTCATATTTTTTGATAGACCAGACGGTGAGTCTCATAAACGTCATATCTTTTGATAGATCAGACGGTGCAAGTCTCATAAACGTCATATTTTTTCCTTCTTTTTTATACCACGTCGGTGGCTAACAAGCATACGGCCAGCCTGACGGTAGGCATTCACCGTAGCCTATGGGCGCCTGCAGCACCTGAGATTATAGAAGTTTGACGTTTAAAATACCCCGTGCACAGTCTGGGTGATCAAAATAGCTGCCAACTTGGTTTGACTCTAAAAACGAGCGCTTTAATGAAAAGCTTAGCTGTAACCACTTTTTATGATTTTGTGGGAATATATAACGTACCGTGTAGTTGGGGCCTGTAACACACATAAATAACCTAAACAAAGAAGGCTTTAGTATTCATATTTTTCATACAAATTAGATATTATATTCAATGTACGCTGTCAACAGTGAAATTAGGAATGGGCCGGCCATATCTGTCGCAGAGATGATGACCGATGGGGCCAGCGAGTACTGTTCTGGAGACCTCGACTGGGAAGCCGAAGTGACGGAAAACCACGAGCCAGATGGTCGGACGATATCAGAAAGACGGCAGAGTCCTGGCATAGAACCGCCGCATACAGAACAATATGGAAATCCATGAAAGAGGCATATGTTCAGCAGTGGACGCATATATGCTGAGAAGGAAGAAGGAGTATAATTGACATTGCTTGTCACGCTTTCGGTATAGAATTAAGTAATCGAAAACTGTTGAAATAAGTGCATACTAATATATAGTTTAATAATAATAGTTATTTATTTAAAAAGAACTGAAATTTCGATTTGACATTAAATATATAAATTTAAATTTATTTTTTATAATTTTACTGATTATAAATTTGCACGCTTGCATGCAAGCTAGATACATGAACTGTAAAACTGTATTGTTAAATCCCCTTATGTATCAATGTTTTTTTTATAGCTAGCCCGTTAGTGTCCCACTGCTAGGCGAAGGCCTTTCCCCGCTGTCTCCACAGCTCCCGTTATTGTACTATTTCTGGCCAGTTACTGATGATTCGTCACCAGAAATAGGGGTGCTAAGAATGCCCGACCGTGGACACCTTGAATTTATAAAAGGAAAATATCACGAGGCCAAGCTTTTCAAGGTTCAAAATGTATTCAAATCTCTGGGACATTGCCTTTTTTACAATAACTCTAAATGTAACATGGCTTTCATCAATAATCTATAGACTCTATTCGACATTTGTACAGTTTTACAATTTAATACACTAATCATGGCGACGGTTGGAGCAACGGCATATGTAAAACTGTCAAAATGTATTTTTTACAAACTCAATTTATTTACAAACTTGCTTACATCTATCATAAGTTCGTTTTTTTTGCATTAGAAAGAAGGTAAGTGATCTTTACGTGTACTTTTATTTATAAAGATATTTGAAAAATAAGTCACAGCAAATATGTAACAATTATAAATCATTTACATTATTTTACTTTCATAAGTAATGATTTTTAAAAAGCGGTTATTAATAAATTTCAATAAAAATACACGTCAAGATTGCTTTCCTTTTTTCCTATTGCAAAAAAACGAATATAAAATATATCAAAAAAAATTGTATTGTGGATCGCAACGATATAAAATCATAAGAATTCAATTTAAAGGGAGTCAAAAATAAAAATACCTAATTAATAAAAAAAGTGAAATATTAAAATAATTCTACGGATTACACTCACGTATTTTTAGTCATTCGCGCGACATGTTTCGGAGGTCTCCTTTCTCAAACACTAACAATGCGACATGTCGCGCGAGTGACTAAAAATACTTGAGTGTAATCCGTAGAATTATTTTAATGTTAGTATGTCTCACGACAGTTTAAATCCGAAAAGTGAAATAACTACAGAAAATAAAATGAAAGGCAATACATGAATAAAATAGAAATTCATATGTAGAGTAAAAAGGTTTTTTTTAGATTTAACAGTTATGATTACTAAATAGAAAACAATATGGTGATAAGTATGTATATAGTTTCCTATATTTATAAAACAAAAAAGATGAGTCTAGGTGTTAATAACTTTTCAGTTGTAGGTACGAACATTATGTACAACATTATGTTATGTTAACAACATTATGTACTTTTCCTACTCCTCTACTGTTATCTGTCATTTATGCATTCATTAACACGAATATAAGAACATACATAAAAGATTTCAAGAAAAGTCTATATTGTCTATTCCTCATAAAAGCTCTTGTGCTTTTATAAGCTATAATGTTACTGCGATTAATGGCTACCAACCTAACAAAACCAAAACGAATACAGTTTTAAACTAAGTGTATTGCTGCCAACGTACAAAATATTCATTTGGTTGCATAGTAAAAATAATTACTTCGTAAGTCAGAAACACGCATGTGACACCCGTAATATAGCAACACCCATAGACTACGAAGACCGCTTAGCGTTGCTTGTTAGTCTCCGTAGGCTACGGTGGCCAAAATTGAGAAAAAACTGTCCAAAAAATTAATTTAGCAAGTAGCAAGTACCAGGGCCTCATGAGTTACGAGGAGGTGTCGCTGACCGGCCGGCCGCGGCCCGGGGCGGGCCGGGCGCGTAACAAGGTATGCTCGCGCGTCTTGGCTATATACTTTTGCTGTAATTTGTTTACCTAAATTAAGATTTATTTTTGTTGACTCGTAGGAAAAATATTGTATGCAACGTTGTATAAGTAGGTCAAAAAATTCTCGTGGCGTATTCCTTTACAATGTTCGCCTACGCCTTCGGCTCCGGCTCACATTGTAACTCACGCCACTCGCCTTTTTTGACCCTTCTTATACCACTGTTGCATAAAATACTATAAAGAGACCAGAGTATCTTAACAACAATTTCAATCATTCCTTCTTACTTGCTATAAAACTAAACAATTTTTGTTATGTTGTTACAAACGTAAGCTGTCGGTAATATTTAAAGATTTGCTTTTCTACTATTTACGAGACCATAGGATGTTTTATTAGATCGAAGACATTTCATTGAGATTATTCCAATAACATATCCACCTAAAATATAATAAACATATTTTTATATTACTTAAAATAGCTTCAGAAAACATTTGTTGAGAGGGTTTTAAATAATAATTTAAATGATTTATTTTCTCAACAAAAAGTAATTATAATATTTTGCAATTATATTTATTTGTTTTATAATATTATAAGTATATCTGCTGAAGGTCTAACACAACATGCCGCATCAAGGTTTGTCCATATGAAAACCTATAACACAAAAATAAGGCCCAAATTTTAACAAATATGCAAATTTTATTTTGTTAGCTTACTCAACGTGATTAACAAAATAAGACCTTAACCAATTTATTTGACAAATATGCAAAAAAAAACCTTGACGATGATTCCCAAAATATTTCACTAAAAACAAGGAACAAATTTTTATAGGATATAATTTTCTCCATCTTTGTCTTCTGTAAGTAGGTACTTAATGGGTTTTTGAAGTTAATATTTTATAATACAATGTCTTTTTGTTCTACAACATTAAAAACCATCTATATTATTTGAGCACGAATTAGAATTTAGAACGCGATAGGAAATTATAAAAAATACTTATACAAAAACATAGATACACGGTGTTTTTTTTTTTTAATTCCGTTAACTTAAGGGTATTGCAAAGTACATTTACAGAAACTGAATGGTTTATTTTTTTTTTCGTAAAAAGTTATTAATAGCGTTGATGTAACACGTACATTATAATGCAATCCACCAAACAATTGAAAACTATGACATATCAATGACCTTTCGAATACCGATCGTCCGAGATAGTACTTGCGTTTAGTAGCAAATGTATAACTCATACTGAACACTAATCAATATCTAAACAGGCCTTAAGGCAAGTGTACTCACTCGTAGGGACCTTAAAGATAAAAATAAATCTTTGATTATCTCCGAAATTAAGTTCATTAGAATAACGGTTTCTTTGAGATATTTACTTAAGCTTAGGAATGCACTCTTGTAATTAACGGACTTTAAAAAAAACCGTGTATATATAATATATAATTTTAGTCCGTAATGCTAAGAAAACTGGATATTCTTATATTATTTATACCTTTAAACGAGCAATGCTTGTATATATTTATTTATATATTTTGGGGATCTCAGAAATGGCTCTAACGATTGCGATGAAATTTGCTATATGGGGGTTTTTGGGGGCGAAAAATCGATCTAGCCAGGTCTTATGGGAAAACGCCCAGTTTTGAGTTATTATATGTTTTCCGAGCGAAGCTCGGTTTTCCAGATATTGATTAAACCAATTCCTGAATCTCAATTACAAATTATTACAGTAAATAAACTATGTTTTTATCGGCTTTCTTTTGATACACACGTTTCTACATTAACAATGATTTGACAAAATGAAAAAATATGCTAAATTCAAATAGATTATTTCATAAACATTGTATACAAAGAAAGTAAGCTAAAATTATTTGGATCAAAAGTATACAAATAAAAATATTAAAAAATACAGCAAAGGTCAAAATTAAAAATTTATGGTCACATATTTTTGACGACTTTGTATAAACATTTTTGACTGTAACCGTATGAGGTAAAATGGAGGACTTAATTAAAGAGTAGAGAATGGAGAGACTAAAGTTGGCTGGTTATTATAGTTATATATTACTATGTTTTACTAAAGTTAAACTAATATTTTAGTGAAAGAGGACAAGATATATTTAATGTTGACACAATTATATTCTCACATCTCTTTCACTCATCATAAGTAGTGAAAGAGACAGGAATTTTCAAGTAGTTCTATTTTGTTACAGGCATATTTTAGATTGAAAAAACGGGACTTTTTTTATTAGAGATTCTGTTAGATATAAAGCTCGGAGTAACAGTAACTATATCTATAACACTTATAATTTGGCCAGTAGAAAATATCGACGCGACATACAAAAAACATTCAAGCAAAAAAATCGATGTAAAGGACAATTAAATTTTGGTGTATATGAAAGTTAAGTATCTAATTGTCCCTTACGTCATTATTTCAGACATACCAAGAAATATTTGTTCGTGAATTCGAAGTACAGATAAAATATAATGTAGATAAATTGAAGACTACAGTAAGTTATAGACACATTGGCTGTGTTTTTACGACAATTTATGTTAATAAAATAAAGCCACAAAACACAGCATGCTCATATATGAAAGAAGCGAAAAAAAAAGACTTGTTAAATCACATAGCACGGTGATTATGATTAATATTTATATATAATATTAAACAATGATTTATAAACAAAATACACGGTACAAAAGGCACTAACATCACTTTGATAAAAATCTAATACCCGCGCCACACAATGCTCAAGGATTGTTTACTAAATGTTTAAATCTTTGCACTTTCATTGCAGAATAGGTATAAATATTAATAACGAATTTTAAGGATGACTTGACGTACGAATACAATTATATTAAGTTACATTATATCAAAGAGAATGTGAAATAGAGCTGTATTGTGAAAGAAAACTTTGTAGCCAAGTAAATTTACTGCCATCTTTCAACACATGATTAAAACTTTTAGAACGCCATTTGACTTTGATGCTTATTCTTTCACTGATATGTGTTAAATTTGTTAAATATCAAAATAGTGGCGCCATCTTACCGGGCACAAACTAAAGGTTATACCTTTGGCCTTTGATCTATTAGATGGCGCCACTTTTTGATATTTAACAAATTTAACAAATACCAGTGAAAGAATAAGGATCAAAGTCAAATGGGGTTCTAAAAGTTTTAATAACGTGTCGAAAGATGGCAGTAAATTTACGTGGTTACAAACAGAAACTTCTCTTCGATTATATTAAATCAAACGGTTTAAGGATGGTTAAATTTTTAATAACTAACAAAAATATATGATATGAAAATGTCGGAATCTATTCAATTTTAAAGTAATCGTCAATTTCACACTTTTGATCTTATTATTTTAGTTTAAGATTCGCTTGGATTTAGAGCTAAAAAAAAGACATAAGATTCGAAATGTAAAACGCAAAAGTATTGTTTAGTAATTGTCTTTTACGTCATTAAGTCATATTATGGAAATTGTGATTGAAATCCTGTATTTACATAACTGCGCGTGTGAGCGCGGGTCCCAACAAATTCAATTCTACTTATATTCTAATGTATTCACAATTTCATCATTTTCACTAATATCTACGACTACTTAGCAAATCTACGTATAAAGTAAAAATCGTAAAAATACTCCAAACACAGAATATTGATAGTGGAATATTAAGTATAAAAATATGTATCCAACAAAAATTAGAAAAAATAATCTCAATATAAATTAAATAATTAATAGATTTTGTGTACTAAAAATAGTAATCTAACGCGTAAATAAAATAAAGGAAATTGATAGCTAATTTCTACTCTTACAGGTCTACTCTTAACCCTTTTTCAAGCCGCACCAATCTTGAAGTTTTCCCAAAAAAATCGAAATATGAATACAGCTTTGAATTCATTTGAAGACGTCACCTATTCCGAAAAAGCAATCTAATTTGAACCTTAAATCGGAATGCTAAAGTTGAAATTCTATTGGCGCGTATAATAAATAAATCGCACTATGCCTGGAATTGGGTTAACTCAGGTTGGTAAGAAGTTATTTTGGCTGACCGGTAGACGGATTGGCTGGGTAGAACCCCTCTTATTTTGCACCGACTACAACAGAACAACGTGAGGGAGTGTCGTTATCGTCACATTTCCATAGTAATTGTCATTAATGATGACATTACTACACTTCACTAGAAGGTAGAAAACATCGCAAAACTGCTAAGACACCAACCGCCTATGTACGGTCGAGTAAATGTGATTCTTTAGCAGTTTACGGTTCACCTTACATTGGACAGATCTTAGCCTAAGTATGTACAACCAAATTTACTTAAACCGCAAATTGCTAAAGAACCAATTTCCTCGACCGTGCAATGGTAGATCCATAAATTTAAACTTACATGAAATTTTATGCTATGTTTAGTACAAAAAAATTAAATATGAGCAAAAATTCGAGTCACTCGAGATTATCACGGCTCTTACGACAATTGGCACCTACAACCTTTGTAGATAAAAGATTTTACAGTACATATGGGGCTACTTTATAGCACTAGTGCGAGAAGTAGCATATTATGTTACTGTGTCGAACATTTAAAGGGCCATATGTACTGTAAAACGTTGTACGATACATGTGCGAATAGGTAATTCGCAACTCGTGTCGATTTAAAACACTCCCTTCGGTCGTGTTTTAATTTATCGCCACTCGTTTCGAATTTTCTATTTTTCGCACTTGTATCGTAATGTACTATTTCAGTATATTAGAATTTTGTTTAATTCTTAAAATTTCATTGTTTCTAAGGAATATTTAATTTAAATTTTCTATAGTTGTGCATAAGCCCCGATTGCCGCAAGGGTGTAGAGGTTAAAAGTGGTATTTATACAGGTTGACTCAAAACGGCAATAAAAATACACGCTGAATAAAATTACAGATAATTCTTTTTGAATTTCATGTTTTTTTCTAATAATTGAGCACCAGTAGTAATGAATTAGAATAACTTTTTTTTATAATTTTCAAGTCAACCTGTAGAAATGGCGTAGCTAGCTTACTTTACATTCGAATAACTTATACATTTTAGCAAATAGGGACATTTTTCTACAACTCTCAAAGAACAAAAGGATTCAAATAATTCTATTATAATATTTGTTCGTCAGTCAGTACAAATATAATACTTTTTACATTACGGTTTTACTTGAGAGACACAGTCATGATATGTAAAATTATTTTTGTCACATTTATTACTATTTAAGGTACGTATTTAAGTAATAGCCGATACGTATTTATCCATAATCCATCGATGAAAACTGTGGTTTTAAGTTTGTGTTGTAACTTAGCTACGCCATTAGCATTCGGGAGAAACCAGCATTTTGATGTACTTGTACAACACATATAGTTTATGTTGGGGCTCTTTCATCTGAAAGGGAGAAAATAATTAAGAAATGACAAATATATAAAATGAAAGTAAATATACAATGAGAAAATGAGCATGCTTGCAAATAACTAATCAAACAACAGTATTATACAACAGATCATATTAGAGCAAAATAACTAGATAAATATTATTTCACTCTTGCAAATAGATATGACAAAAACTGTTTATTATGCAGAAGTGGGTGCTTCTAAGGAAATATTTAATTAATTTACATAAAATCTAACCCACATAAAACATTCCCGTCAACTAAATTATTTTATTTAACCGATCGCGAACTATCGTTTTCTTATTTTTTTGATTTGAAATAAATACATACATGTATTTTTATTCAATATCTTGTTTTGTGTTTTAAAGTAGAAACACTATTACTTAAAAAATGAATTAAAAAAGTCTGCTTTGGTTCTGGAAGTCTCTGGTACTTCTTCTTTCACATATGACAATTATTATTTCAGTTTATCATTTACTGCGGGTTCCAAAAGCCCCCGATTTATTTAGCATAGAATTGGTCGGAAAATAAGAATATAATTTTGAAATAAAAATAATAATATCGCATATTTTTTAAATTTCAAAATTACGGAAAATGTATTGGCTATCATAATAGATTTATTTATTTATAATAAATAATGAAGTAATTACTTTATTTATTGATAAAAAGTTGACTATCAGGGCCCGCTTTGTTATTTAACTGAAACACTATTAAGTTAATAATATATATTTAGTGTTTCTACTTAAAATTACACAAATTAAAGTTTCATTAGAAAAGCGTTTTAATCTTATAGTTCATATTTGCAAAAGTAAATAATATGTTACTATCTCTAGTGAATATACACAACATGCATCATTCTTTTTATTTATGTACAGCTTTTCCATTCCTATATTTCTATTGGCCATATTTATACGTGTATGTTTTTATATTAAGATTTATAATTATTACGAGACGGAGTTTGATCTTATACTTACGGAGAGAATTTCATAATTAAACTCTGGCAAGCCATTATGTCAGTAGATAAAGGCGTTAAATTCAAAATTTGTATGAAAAATCAACCCTCGTATTTTTATTTGCCGCCACTTTCTACTTACAAAGCTGGTGTACCAGACCAGAGTATATATTGACTTTTGAAATTGATTGAAAAGGAAAAACACCTACTTCTACAAAGAAATCTTTATCGGGGTTATATCAGAAATAATGTACTTTTTTACTTTTTTTTTCACGCTTTTCTTGATTAAACATTTGTTCGTTATATTGCATACTTTTTGAATATACTTATTTTAAGTAGATATGACACTACATTTTTAAATAAACTAAACAACATGCGTTTTTTTTTTTAAACACCCTTTTAGGATTTACTTTTTTTTGAAACTGATAGATCATTATTATCCATTAAAACAGTTTGATTCAACACTAAAGACAGACAAACATCCAATGCGACTTACATTATGATATATGTACTATGAATATCGAGTCGAGAATTAATTTTATTATTTAACTGTACCAACTGTTATTAATAAATATTAGCATCTTACCAAGAAGCACTGCGACCAAGACTGCCTTTAAAGGCGTTAAAAAAGTTTTTTGTCAATGACATTTAGTTGCCTATCTAAGTCTACACTAGAGAACCTATCTACTAAATGAATTGCGTAAACTCGGGTTCATGAGATTTTTATATTGCGAGATTTCCTCAAAAAAATCCCCAGAAGCATTGAGTAATTAGAGTTTTAACTCTTTATTAACAAACGCTTCAGATTAATTAAAAAAGGCATTCTGTACAAACAAAATGGCTACTGATACTTCTACAAGAAACATAAAGGAAGACGATATATCGGGAAAATGTGTAACATGCATTGTATTCAATAAAAAAAACTTATTCAAAATTACAGTTACTGGATAAAATCTGCTTCGTGGGGTAGTTGCAAACAGCTGCCAAAGTATCCTCCCATATTTAGCTGTCAATTGCCCTATTTTTAAAATATGCATGCTAGCCTACGAAAACATACATTATATATTTTGATATCATTTGGTCAATGTTTTAAGTCTTATGTTTGGAATAAAGCCCTATAGGTTATAAGGGTCTATCAATTTGATTTACTTACGCGATTTGAATCTAGATATATGAAAATAAATAAATGAATATTAGTGACATTCTTACCCAAATTGATTAAGTCCCGCGGTAAGCCAAGAAGGCTTGTGTTGTGGGTAATCAGACAACGATATATATAATATACAAATACTTAAATACATAGAAAACATCCATGACTCAGGAACAAATATCTGTGCTCATCACACAAATAAATGCCCTTACCTTAAAATGTACAACCTAACCTTTTTATGACACACTTTAATTTAAACATGATAAATGTAAAATAAATCGAATTAAATATCATGCAAAAGTGGTTAACAATAATTGTACCTTTTTAATTCAAATTGTACCGTTTAAAAAATATATAAATATAAAATGGCCCAATGAAAATAATTTATTACAGAACCAATATTTTGGCAACTTGACATACTAATACCACAATTAAATATACTTAATAATAAATTGAAAACCTTTACCATATCTTTTTACAAAAAGGCCCTTTTTCCTTAAATTAGAAGTCACTACAAAATACTTTTAATGTTTAAGGGACAAAAATCGTTAGTCCTAACTTATTTAAGGCAACATTTTCAATTCTTTCCACCAATTTTACGATCTTGTCCCTTACGTCGTTTCTATAAAACTGTTTCTTCCTGATTTGATCACATTTTTGAAATAGTTTTATAAAACAAAATTTAAAATGTATTTTTGATGGCGGGGCGTCTAACTTTCGATGATAGAACATATCTGTCAATCACTGATAAAAACGCCGATCAAAATTATGTAATGTATGGACATAGTCAGACCAAGCTAAGTTGGCAGCGATTCTGATAGCCCAGACGGTGTAAGTGTTAAGTAAACAGTAAACGTCATAATTTCATAGAAGTTTTGTTTTTAAAATAACACGTGCACCATCTTGTCTGACTCTATACTCTGCATCTTTAGGCATTTAAATAAAAGTAAACAAACATTTTGTACATTTTCGGGTAGTTACAACATTTATTGTTTAACCAACCAAATAAAAACCGCCTGGATCTATCACTGAACGGCCTGACTTTAACCTACATTATTTGATCATGTAATGTTTTCATGTACTGGCTTAAGGAGCCATTTGAGGGTAGATTTTGTTTACTTTTATTTAAATACCTAAAGATACAGAGTATAGTCGCGTGACAATTCGTAGCAACTGTTATCCTTTTCCTTTCCTTTATCTGCCCCTCTATCGCTCGAATATGCAAGAGCGATATGCATATAATATAATTTCATTTTCGTTTTTCAATCTTATCATTAAGGCGGTGTCATATTAAGGTGCTACTTCAAAAAACGGATTAAAATATGTAGCGTTTTTTTGGTACACGATTCGACTTCCTTAAAATTAATAAGCATTCTTGAGGCCTTTCCCCAGGGACTTCAGCGATTCGAATCTTTTTGCCTGTGTTGACTTTCCCTCGATAGAAAAATAGTCTTTTTTTATACTACGTCGGTGGCAAACAAGCATACGGCCTGCCTGATGTTAAGCAGTCTCCGTAGCCTATGTACACCTGCAACTCCAGAGGAGTTACATGCGCGATGCCGACCCTAACCCCACCCCCCTCGTTGAGCTCTGGCAACCTTACTCACCGACAGGAACACAACACTATGAGTAGGGTCAAGTGTTATTTGGCTGCGGTTTAAAATGCATTTAAAAAAAATCATAATAAACTTTGCACAGAAGCTAAACATATGAAAATAATTTCTAAAAATGAGCAATACTATACTTGATGAGAACTCATTGCTTACTTTTTTATTTTAAACACAAAAATTATAAGTTTTTGGCAAAAAATTCATTTTTGGTACAAGCTTTAATCGCTGACTGTACTTTTCTTTCCACAGGCAACTAATACTCATCGAGCCAATTCTAAAAATCCCAAACACAAGGTTGCGTTGTTTTATCACAGAGTTCCTATGGCCACGTCTTGTCTCCATCATCAGATCAGCTCGATGGTACCATAATATTGCATTGCCACCCGACTTACATGTGTATGCAAATTTTCAGCTCAATCGGAAACCGGATCAAATTTAACTTGCAAGATTTGTCCCATACATACTAACAGGGCAAGTTAAATAAAAGCTTGTAATAATTCGTTGTTTGCCTCTATCTTCATATGCAAGAGCGATAGAGATGCAGACAACGTTTCGACATTCGAAACCCTCACTAGTCGACTTATTGACGCCCCGCCACCGTAGTGACGTCCCCAACATGGTTAGTCCTTATAACCTAGGGGGTATTTTTATTAGTCTCTTGCCCTTAGGGCGCGTTTTCGGCCGCATTCGGTCCCTCCTTACCTGCGTTAGTCGCAAGCGTTCACATCTGAAACAAACGTACTCAAGTCAAGTCAAGTCAATATATTCTTTATTCAAGTAGGCCTAGCAACAAGCACTTTTAAATCGTCAAATTTTACAAATATCTTAATCTAAATATCAGAGCAATTTATTGATGCAGTTATTATTGTTCTAAAAAAAACATTGAATTATTATACATAGATATGGCATTGGCATTTTTTTTTAATAAGTAATTACGTGGCATTACATTTAATTCAGTCAAACATTTAAAGACTGTGACATATACATTTAATTTCGAACATCGATCGTCCGAGATAGTACTTACGTTTAGTAGCAAAATCATGTTTAAAAAAAAATACATTGAAAATTAACGATGCCATTCAGTTTCCCTAAATGTACTTAGCCATACCCCGAAGTTAACGGCGCTAAAAAAACACCATGTATATTCAGGGAAAATTAAGTGATAATTATATATATATATATATAATATATACACCGTGTTTTTATTGAATTCCGTTTACTTCGGGGTATCGGTAAGTACCTACGTTTAAGGAAACTTTAAGGCATAGTATATTTTCATAATAAAAACTTTTTTTATTTTTTTTTTATTTTTATAAAAATTAATTAAATGTTGCTTATAGCGTTAAGAGGCTGTCAACACCCAATGTCCTTGAAATTTATGTTACTTAAACAGTTTTTTAAGAAAGACTATTTGTTTTAGTCAAGTAAGAAAAATATATGTTCATATTAATTATATTTCAAAGACCGTGGTCGTACTCGATACACGATTTAACGAAATCGGCTCGATAGAAAATAATTGCAAAGATTGGTCTTAAAATCACAATTAAACGGTTTTATGTCTTTATTGTTTTGACTTATGGGTCTGCAATTAAAATCAAAATTTCAAAACATTTATATCTAAACCGTGGTCGAGTTAAATATTACACTAATAATCCACTTTTTATTATTTAAATATTTTTCTTATTATTCCCTTGCCCAGGCCCAGTAACATGCGACAGTGCTATCTCATTTACTCCGATACAAATAGACAGTGTGCGCGCTTTAGGTATTGACAGCCTCTTAATGTAATACGGGCATTACATTTAACTCAACGAAACAATTGAAAACTGTGACATATCAATGTCCATTTTAACATCAATCGTCCGAAATAGTATTTACGTTTAGTAGCAAATGTATTAACTCATACTTAACAGTAATCAGTATGTAAACAGGCGCTAAGCCAAGTTTAGACGCTCATAAGAGCCTTAAGTACAAGATAAAAATTAAATATTGATTATCTCCGAAATGGAGTTAATTAGAATACCGGTATCTCTAAGAAAATTACTTAATTTAAGCTCAGGGATGCACCCTTGAAATTAACGGAAAAAGAAAACACGGTGTATACTTACACAGTAAAGAAACATATCCTATACACAGTAGTTATATTATTTTTTGTATTTTATGCGTTTTAATAAGTTAGTGTATATATATATTAAATTTAAAATGTTCAATGACCCTGTTAATAAATTATTTTTATCATAAAAATTATAAATTATTACTAAGTCCGCGATTTGTATTTTTTTTACACACAAGTTAAAATAAATAAATAAAATAATAATACGTGACTCACTGATCAACCTTGCTGGGGTTTCGCAGCCGCCGCCCTATACTATACAAGTTGGCGGGCGCCACGTGGTGCGCCGTGACGCGCGCGTGCGCGGCGCAGGCGGCGCCCGCCCCGGCTCGCGCCCCCGCCCCCGCCCCCGCGCGCCCCCCGGCCGCCCCCGCCCCCGCGCCCAGCAGCTGGTACGAGAACATGGCGTCGTCGCGCGGCGGGATCACTGGCGACGCGCGCAGCGCGCACATGCCTGCAATACAACTATACAGGGTGATTTCGGGGTCGTGGAGCAAGAGAACAAGACATCACACAGAATTCAAAGATGAGTCTAATGATGTTGCTCATTATTTATTATCACCCATAATTATGATTATTTTTCAGATGAGTAGAAAAAAACATGTTTGCATACAGTTTGGTCACCCTACTCAATGTGACGTCTTGTCGCTTTCCATACAGCGTATGTCAAAAGTCATAGGGTGACCATGATTACTTCGTATAAGATTAATTTTACTTGAAAAATAATAAATATCAAACTAATTATCTTTCAATCAAATACTACCGTATGATAATGTAAATCATTTATAGATTCAGAAAAAGTGGTTCTGGATCACAAGCCCGAAATCACCCTGTATATACTCTGCCAAACACCACTTGTCACTCAGTAATAAGAAATAGTAAAGTTATACTCGTCCCGTTCTTTCGGGTGCTATTATCTGTATCTTTAGGCATTTAAATAAAAATAAACAAAATCTACCCTCAAATGGCTCGTTAAGACAGTTGAGGGTAGATAAAAACATTACATGATCAAATAATGCAGTAGACTTAAATCGACCGGGATATAAACCGTGATTATTAAGTCTAGTGAAACTAACCGTGAATCATTAACACCTGTCAAATAATACAGGTTAAAGTCAGGTCGTTCAGTAACAAATCCAAGTGGTTTTTTATTTGGTTGTAACCAATAAATGTTATAACTACCCGAAAATGTACAAATTGTTTGTTTACGTTTATTTATTTATTTATACTATGAATTCCAACAGCTATAACAATACATTAAACTTTTTAGATAGTAGTACAGAGCCAATTACAGGAACTCGCAAATAGAAACTGTATATATATAATTACAAAATACACACTAGATTTATTTATTTAAATATCTGAAGATACAGAGTATAGCGTAAGGCAAATACAGTATACCAAACTATAATATAATGGATCTGACATGAGTGAGGGGAAAGCGCTATTATTGTTTTTCTATATATTCAATTAAATGTGATAAATACTTTTAAATGTGCTAAATGAGAATAAATTTAAATGTATGTAATTAAATTGTATAAGTTATATCATTAAATATTAGTATTATTAACATAAGATGGACAGAACATAACATAGGTATAAGTATAGAAGTAAGACATTGTAATGCCCTCACAGGGTAGCATGTACTATTCCTAAGAAATTATATTTAACACCATGTATCCTGATGCATTACTGTACATGTATACAATAAATAAATACAAATACAAATACAAATATATCATAGTCACACTTTTCCTTTCTGCCTACTTCTAAAAAGTCCTAATTGTCTACCCACCACATTGTTTTTTTTACCCACCGTTTTTTATGGCGAGCAACAATGGACCCAACAAAATTACATATATTGTTTTTAGTATGTTGTCAGGAATGTTAAATATTGTTTTTAATGTTGTCGCATTGCGTATGGTCTATCCCTCACAGGCACACGCGTATTTCACATCTATAGAAAATATACTATATCTATGCTGCAACACAAAGCGAGTGATCGATCAGGATTCACTATAATTTAAACTGCAACCGGGAGTAAATCTCATAGAGGTATTTTAATAACATATAGAAAGTATCTAGGAATCGTTGTGACTGATCAAATGCGTTTGAATGTGTTGAGCACCTGACTTTAAAAACGAAACATAAATAAAACAGGATGTCTAAAATTATTATTAACCTAATTTCTAATAATATAAGTAAAAAAACTCAAACTGTAGTGATAAACGACACCCAGTCAAAACCAGCTGTTATTATACTAGGAGTGCCCCAGGGATTAATTTTAGGCCCATTTTTGTTTCTATTATATAAATGACCTGATACGATCCAAAATGATGGTATTTTTTATTTAATCGTATGGCATGTTATACAGATACAGAGAAATCATAAGTCGACCTCCAAAGAATTAATCCACTTGATAGCTTCGTCGTTCAGTTTGATCAGGTCTTCCGGGGGACCTCCAGTATATCGAGTAGATGGACACTCTTGGAAAATATGTCGGATACTCTGCTCCTCGGCACCACAGTGACAGGCGGGAGACTCCACCCACCCGCAACGATATTTATATAGGGCACAGCGACCGTGGCCGGTCCGCAATCTATTAAGGTTACACCATGTCCGCCTCGGCAGCTCGAACCCATCTATTTTCTTACCCGGAATAATCCCCGATCCAAACCTTCCATCCATTGCAGTACTCCAAAGTTGCATCCACTCCCGGTTAGCGTTGTAGTCTCCTTGTGAAAGAGTTGACGCAATACTGTAGGAAGGGTTCCTGGACTTCAGGCGACTATTTACAGGGTGCGTGAATTCTCTGTGTATTGGTAGAATTGGGTTACCTCTAATTTTGCAAGTCTCTTTCATAAGCGCATCCTTTCTACGCAAATCAGGTGGCAGGATTCCACAAAGAACTGGGAGCCAGTGGCATGGGGTAGAACACAGTGTGCCGGATATGAGTCGCATAGTTTTATTTAGCTCCGTATCGACTTTGTTGGTGTGAACGCTGCCCAGCCAGACTGGCGCGCAATACTCAGCTGAGGAATATACCAGCGATAAGGCAGATGTACGCAAAGTGTTAGCATTTGCTCCCCAGGATGTACCAGTTAATTTGTGAATGATGTTGTTGCGTGTTTGTAGTTTACGTCCCGTACAAGTGAGATGTTCTTTGAAGGTCAGAGAGCGGTCAAGGGTGACCCCGAGGTATTTTGGAGTAGAATTGTGTCTCAGGGTCGAACCGTTGAGAGAAACTTTGAGCTCGCGGTTTGCCAATTTGTTGTGTAGGTGAAAACAGCATGTTTCGGTCTTACTTGTGCTAGGTGTGAGGCGCCATGCTTTGAAATACCTTGCTAGTGTAACCATGTCCTGCGTTAATGTCCGCTCTAGGTTGTTAAAGGTATTATGCTGCGTGAAATGATGGTAAAAAAATCATTACTGATAAAACATCTTTAATCTTTAAAAGTCTCTTACAAACTACACAAATGATAGGGGAAGTCCGAGAGACGTGCACAGTTGGGAAACTTGAACCATGAGCAATGAGCTTTATTGATAATGTGCCATACCTCTCTTAATGTAAGTACAATGTATAGTAAGCAGCAAAGAAAACTGACTCCCCCTGAATAGACATTTATTTGCAGGGGAGGTCAGTTATCTCTGCAGCTTACTGTACTATTGATATCTTTTATCGCAGATTGTATAATATCTCGTTTCGTTTCCCATACGTCACCTTCTGTGGACACGTAGGTACTCACCAGTAATGTAGATATCTTCTAAATGGAAGTAGGTCTGGTGCAAGGCGGCTCGGTATAGCGCTGAGGCTGTGGGTGCGGACAACGCGTAACCGGTACCCGACAGGTAGCGAGGGTACACGCGTCCGGAGTACATGTAGCGGGGGCTGTACCTGTAAATGTTGGATTCGTTTTTTGGTTAAGTTATATCCAAAACCCGGATGACGGTAGCAAAAATGCACTTTTCCTAGTGCTTAATTAAATATCGACTATTCTATCGACATCCATACGAACAATTTTTGAATCAGAAATTTATTGATGAAAACTAAAAACGTGCAATGAACGATATAAATATATTGAGCGATCTCAAATGGATAAACAATAATGTGTCAATAATAGTACCATAGAACAATTACAAAACCAAAATTTAAGCCTGGAAGCCAGTTTAAATATCGGCCAAAAGTTGAAAGTACACTTGTCAAGATTACGTTTACATCATCAAGGTAAAGTTATTCACAATAAATATCCGAATGTGTTGAAAAAAAAACTTTAAAAATCTTAAATAATTTGATATCTGGTAAAGAAGTGGACCTACGTACTAGAAGTAATTCATAATTGTTATGAATTATTTAAATTTGCCCCGATTACTACAGTACATTTATAACGATCCTTTAGTTGGCTGAAATGGAATGGCGAAGGAGTTTAAAATCGGAAAATTTAGAAAAAATGTTAATTGTATATTATGAAAATTACATAAAATATTAAAAAAATACAAACAGTTAATTTTAATTTTGTTTACAATTATAATATTTTTGAATTTCATAAAGGTGGTCCAGTACATCGTGCTTTTTTATCGACATCGACTTATAAAATGTGTGTCCTCGCACTATTGAGACGTCAACACATAATTTCACCCGGGCTTTGGTTATATCACTTCTACAGACTTCTAGGCTAGTCGGTTGTGACCTTGCCTACAGCAGGGGATATCGGGTTCGAATCCCTTTAGAGGAATTAATTTGTTGGATATCACGATTTTTTTCTTGAGTTATGGATGTTTTCTATGCAAATAAGTATATATAAGTATGTATATCGTCGACTAGTACTCATACACACAGGGACACAAGGGAAAAAAAGCAAAAGGGGGGGGGGGGGGGAAGGGTACAAAAATGTGGATAGTTTTAAGTTTCAAACATTTTTGTCGTTTAATAGAATATAATTATGAATGAAAATCATTTTTATGTAAGTAGTAGAATTTTTAATACCTACTTAAGTAAAAATTATCTGGACATAATTCAGGTACTTTCTGGTTTTTTATTTTAATCTTTCTTTTAGGGACTAACCGGTTATGACTTAGTTTAATTCCTTAGCATATTAATTTCCATTTCAAATATGAGTTACAAAGAATAACGATATTATTTTCATTGACATCCATTTGGCATCCAACTTTTTGACGATAATTCATAACTACCTACGCCATTTGCAACTTTGATAAAACAATATTAATGCAATTTATATTTAACACAAACAATATTGTTGTGTTAGCTGATATGAATATCCGCAAATTGAAACCGGATTGAATAATTCATATTTATAATCTGTTGATTAATAATTACTGCGAAAAGACTAATTGGTTACAGTTAACGGGCCCGCTAACTATTCGCTGTAAAACACAATTCATAAATAGTTGTGATTGTATGAATTTTCTGGACACATTGATTGTTATTTCAATTGAAACAGTGAGTAACAAACATTCATAACAATATTTACTTTACAAATGTATTTACTTTTGCCTTAACAAAAGAAACAACTGCCCAGACCACGGCTATGTCGCATTTGTCCTTCTATACGGAATTATGCTTTGGGGCAACTTTACAACTAAGTTACGTACTGTGCAATGAGTCAGGTCGTTAGCGTCACTTAAAAAAAAAACCTTAATGCTCGGGTTGGAGTTCACATTCGTGAGAAAATAGTAGTATTAGTAGTAGTCACCACTTATTTATTTTGCTTATGCTTATAACAATAATGCTAACAATATGTGGATCCTAGTTATCTATATAAAGAACTTTTGTATAATTATTATATTATAAGCGTCGGGCCTAGCGCCACATATGAGGTCCCCTATAAGAACTCTTTGCTATTCGGGTTTTTAAGTTTAGGTCTCTATTCTCTAGCCCTAAGATTGACGAGGATCACTTTTCGTTGACGAGTATATTGCCTCTCGTACCGTGCATAGATATAACCGTTTGAGGTGATCTTAATCTTGATGTGTGAAGAAACTAGTAAGGTCAATGTGGAGAAGACTTTCGTCGCTTTTAACCCTAGTGTTTGTATAAATACTCCACTTACATTAGTCTAAGATAGTTTTTGCTCCATGCAGGGATCGGAACTGGTTTTTTGCAAACACATCGAAATAACCATATATTTCGGTTTATTTTATACTCAAAATGTAGAACTCAGTTGTGTTTTTAGATAACGACTTCGTATTATTAGATTGCCCGATTAGGAATGAAATAATTAACAAGGAACGAAAATATACCGTTTTCGTTCCCATACAAAAAATACCGGTTTCCGATCCCTGGCTCCATGACAGTTTTCCCCAACCAAAAATGTTGTATGCCGGTTTCTTCCACATTAACCTTATGTATAAAACTGTCAACTTACCACTTATTATGCTTATCAGCGACCGGCCTAGCGCCACATATAAGATCCCCAATAAGCAGGTACTCCTTGCTGTTCGGGTGCTTGAGATCGTGGTCGCGCGAACGGTTTCGCAGGTTCGTGACCAGCGCAGGCACGTTGATGTACATATCGTCGTCTGTTTTTAGGATGTAGCGGACTGGGAAAGAAATGTTTTATGAGATAAAACCTTTTTTTAATTTTATCTTCGCCTGTATTTTCATTCTTTCATCAAGATTTTAACAAAACTTAACTCAATGAGGTCACTTTTTATCATCTAGTTACTATAGCCTTCGGTCTCCATAGTCAGATCAGCTTGATATTACCGTCATTCACGGGTACAGCAAATTTGAGTCCAATTGAAAGTCAGGAATCGGTTTTAGTTTAGCTTAGATTTGACCCGCACGTATCTATGTGAGATACTGAGACACAAAGTTAAATTAAAAACTAACAAAGACGCATTACAATCGTTTTGATAAATTCTATTACAGTACATATGGGGCTACTTTATAGCACTAGTGCGAGAAGTAGCATATTATGTTACTGTGTCGAACATTTAAAGGGTATGTACTGTAAAACGTTGTACGATACATGTGCGAATAGGTAATTCGCAACTCGTGTCGATTTAAAACACTCCCTTCGGTCGTGTTTTAATTTATCGCCACTCGTTTCGAATTTCCTATTTTTCGCACTTGTATCGTAATGTACTATTCAGTGATGTGAAAGATGTGAGATCTTTCGGGTTCCATACCTCAAAACGAAACCCGTATAAGATTGATTATGTAGTTTTTATATTTCTAAAATAGTTTTTTTTATTTTCTGTACTATGATCCTCTGAGCTTAGCCGCGAACAGACGGACGAACATATCGAACTTCAAATAAATAAATTCTTATTTAATAGATAATACTGAAATATATTTATTCGGTTGGACTGTAAAAAAGTGGGATATTATTTACTTACCGCTCTCATTGCACTTATTCGTAACCCACTTCAACATCATAATAGATTTCAAAGTAAGATTGTTATAAGAATCAATGAAACCCTCCTGCAAAACATCTCCGTACTTCTGCACTTCTTCTTCTATCTTACTCTGTACTTCTGTATCATTCTCATTACTCGGCAAACCAAGAAGGAACAAGAGTTTGAAATCTGGTTCTCCTTCTAATTTAAATGTTTCTTCTTTAACTTGAATATCATCTTCTTTAAGAAAATGCTTATCTTTCCTTAACATACTAAGAACCTTATCTAAATTGGTATTATCTTCGTAACCTTTTGGAGGTATTTTCATAACGTTGCTCTCGTAATCGTAATTATAATCGTTATCTTCACCTAATTCTTTATTCATATCAAATTCAGGTAGCATAACATCATCTTCGAATCTCTTTTCCTCAGGTACTTCTGTTTTCTCTTCAATTTGATTACCATTAAGATCATTTTGAAGAGCCTTAGCTAACTCTGGCAGCAAATGTTTGAAGCTGCTGATATCTCTTTTAGTTTTCTCACTACTATTAATATGACTATCTAATGGATATAAATCGTAAGTATAATTATAATCTTTATACTTTTCCCTAGTTTCGTTATAAATTTTAGATAATTGTAAATATGTTTTATAATGCCCCCAGGTTTCTCTTATGGCTACTCTTCTGTCGAAGTGTGTGGTGGAGGAGCATACTATTATGAGAAGGAATAAGTTGTTCTTTTTGTCTCTAGTGTGTGGGGAGCAGATGTGTTTGGGTTCGTGTATGGTGGTCACGTTGTTCGGTTGAACGTATATTTTAGTGTCGCGGTTTGTATTAATGGACCAGCCAGCGACAGCAGCACCTGAAAAAGCATTAAAAATACAGAAAAACTTCCAAAATAGTATTTATAGCATTGTAAAGATAAAGTATACCTACTTAATTCATTCATGAATTTTATTACTGAATAATGAAAAACTACTTCTTATGACTAAAGATAGTTGAAAATGAAACTGGCCAAGAGCATGTCGGGCCATGCTCATGTAGGGTTCCGTAGTTACCCTTCCGCCGCAACAGGCTAAACAGAAGCTATTAGTATAGTAGATTGTTAACCATGGGATGGAATGGTACCTTTCACCCGAGTTAAAAAAATAGGGCAAATTTGCATAATCAACACCTAATTAAGAGCCCTTATCGTCTGTAGGAGAGACGAGCGTATTTTGCAAAATACTTCTTGTCTCATTCAAGATTACGACGCAACTTTTAGCATTTATTCAAAAACTGATAATGTAATTAAAAATACATTTCTAAAACTAGGGGCTGAAATGGGTTAATTTTTTTATTTTCTCTTTTTAAACATAAAATAAATGAGTTTCCTTGGGAGCATTTTTCAAATTTTGCAGTGACACATGTCGTTTCGGTTTTCAACTATGCAGTAAACAAGAATCATTTGGGCTATGAATGATTACAATTCAACTCACCATATTTTGTACAAGGGGCTGAAATGATTGAAAATCAAGGATTCATTAAAAAAATGGATAAAATACCTTCCGAATGTTCCTAATTTTTTTTGGTGAAATGGTTGCATTATATTTTTTCCCCGCAAAACTTAAAAACTTTTTTAGTAACAATAAGTTACTGGTCTTGAGAAAACCTCAACAGCGCATAATGTACATAGTTAGTTAGGATGGTGGGTGGTTATAGTTACGGTGGATAGTTAGGGGTTGCCAAGACTGACCTTTAAACATTTGATCATTGGCCTTATTATAGACGGGTATGTACAGCAGAACACAGAACATGATCATGGCCGTGCAGAACAGGAAGAACTTGGCCAGGGCGGTGACCGTCGACCGGCGCGTGCGCGGCTCCGGCGACTCAGAGCGCGCGCTGCGGGTTGCATACCTGTGCGTAAACATATTTTACAGTACATATGGGGCTACTTTATAGCACTAGTGCGAGAAGTAGCATATTACGTTACTGTGTCGAACATTTAAAGGGCCATATGTACTGTAAAACGTTGTACGATACATGTGCGAATAGGTAATTCGCAACTCGTGTCGATTTAAAACACTCCCTTTGGTCGTGTTTTAATTTATCGCCACTCGCTTCGAATTTCCTATTTTTACTTGTATCGTAATGTACTATGTCGTTTGGATTGAAATAATAGGGTTGTTTCCATCTACAAATCTTAGGGCAGAATAGTATGCCAATAAATTCTTATGGATTATAAGAACATGTTAAACTACCTTTAGTGGACCTCTAAGTAGCTACTGTATTTTCATCAATTTTAGCATCACTAATTCACTAATAAGGACTTTTTGAAGAGCCTTGGCTAACTCTGTTAATGACAATTTGTTAGAAATATATGATAATGACGACATTTTTTAAAAGTCAGAAGCTTATTAGTGTCATAAATAAAAAAGAAAATCAAAAAGGTTCCATACTATTCTTTGAGGATATTACCTTAGGAGCCACTAACACATACAGGCTGCTCCAAAGTAAAAATTGGTAATTTGTTAATTTCTTCGAAACCGCTATACCGGTTGTTATGATACTTTGTACACTGGTTCTAAATACCCTAATGCATATGTACCTTTCGGCTTTGTCCAATGGCTAGGGACACACTGTATATCATAAAATAACATACAGGATGGTATAGGTATTATATTCAGTGATCGGCGTTTTATTTGTTACTAGGAATGAATAAACCTCAATCATTGTGTTAGTATGGATATACTGCGGGATCCTGGGCTTCAGCAACATTTTTTTCCTTATTTTATACATTACCTGTTATACAAGATGGGGCTGTCATCGCTGTCACGGCCCGACGAGTAGTACCTGTCTTCGTAGTCCTCGTCATGCGCATGTGCCATGCTAGAACAGACAGACATACATGTTATAGTCGTTAGATTTGTAGCTGGCCCCCAACGGCTTATCCTTTGTCTATTGTTAACTAAAACGGTGCGTGCCACTACCTGCAAAATGGACACCTGAAACACCTGATGGGTAACAAGTGCGTGCCGGCGTTTAACATGGGGGTAAGTCCTCTTGAAGGTCTCATCGGTCCGGAACTACCGCAGGCACACACAGTTCACACAGTTCATTCCACAGTTTATACTCTGTATCTTTAGGTATTTCAATAAAAATAAACAAAATCTACCCTCAAATAGCTCCTTAAGCCAGTTAAGGGTAGATGAAAACGTTACATGATCAAACAATGTAGGTTAAAGTCAGGTCGTTCAGTGACAGAGCCAGGCGGTTTTGTATTTGGTAGGTTAACCAATAAATGTTATAACTACCCGAAAATTTACTAATTGTTTGTACACTTTTATTTAAATACCTAAAGATACAGAGTATAGCTGTGCGAGGCACGAAGTAAAATTTCCTTAAGATGGGAGTACGCATTTTTAAAGTAAAACTTCGTTTATTTTTAGTTTAAATCTATGATATTATATAACTACAAAGTGCCCACGAGGAACCCGAGGGATTTTAACCATGCATTTCTGACGCCATAAGAAGGAAAAAATGTTTAGTATATAAGTATAGGTCAATTGCACAAGAAAAAGTTTTATTTTTTTATTTTTTTGTACTTTGTAAAACTGTTTTTTTTTTATACTACGTCGGTGGCAAACAATCATACGGCCCGCCTGATGGTAAGCAGTCTCCGTAGCCTATGTACTCCAGAGGAGTTACATGCCCGTTGCCGACCCTAAACCCGCCCCCCCTCATTGGCTCTGGCAACCTTACTCACCGGCAGGAACACAACACTATGAGTAGGGTCTAGTGTTATTTGGCTGCGGTTTTCTGTAAGGTGGAGGTACTTCCCCAGTTGGGCTCTGCTCTAGATCTGGAATGACATCCGCTGTGCTATGCCCTACCACACAAAGCGAGATGAAATTCACAATGCCCATACCTCTCTTTTGGACGTAGTTTAAGGACGTACCCGGGTCCTAAAATTCATAAACAATTTGAACTTTTTTTTTTGTTGAACCTATTTTCTGCAAAGTGTTACTTGTCACTTTTTGACATCTATCAATAAGGATATTTGGACTAGGTCCCATAGCCACTCACGTGCTTTTGGTAACTGTGGTTACCAGCTGTCACCCTTATTTTATTATAATAATAGAAGTCACCACACCACAGATCCCCCGAGGCAGAGGAAGACCAAAAACGAGATGGCGAGACGACCTCATTTCGTGGCGACTGGCGGGAGTATGCACAAAGCCGTGACGAGTGCCGGAAAACAGGGGAGGCCTTTGCCCAGCAGTGGGACACAATGTAGGCTATTAAAAAAAAAAATAGAAGTCACTGAAAAATATGAAGCACGTGAGTGGATAGTGGAAACATTGCCATCAAAAAGGCGTTTTGCACTAAGTAACGATAAACGATTTTTTTTTTGTAAGTAGCTTTAACTCTGAAATCAGGCGAGTTCCAAAAAAGTTTATAGGACATTTTAGTCTTTAAATATGATCAGGGATATACTGAAATAGCTGTTCCTAACCTGGGGGTAAAACTGGTATTTCACGGGGGTAATAAGCTTAATTAAACATAACAAAGATTGTACCTATAAGAAAAACTATTGATGATTATTGAGAGGAGGGGTAAAATCAGGATCCCTAGTTAGTCTTAGGGGTGATAGAACTGAAAAGGTTAGGAACCACTGTGTTAAAATCTCTCGCACTGCTCACGGGCACCGTGTATAAATGTAGATAGTTTATACTCATACATAAGGAGCACAAAAAATACTTCCATGTTTATTTCTATACCTACGAAGAAATCTGTTATTTTTGATTAATTTTCGCATTGCATTCATCTTTGTCATACTCGTTGTTAAACATAAGCTTGCCTCTTTCTTCGGTGACCGCGTTAGCACGTGAACATTTCTCGCTTGCCTAGACGCGACTAAAGGCAACTTGTACATTTTGTCACAAGGTAAGCGCTACAGTTTTGGAACACCTATAACCTATATTGAGTTATAAATCATTGGTTTAAAGATACACGTGATTGCTATACTATCAGTATTCAGATATATCTGACGCCATCTATGACGTTTATTTGTATGTAAATCAAGTAATGTCACATCATTAATTCATGTAGGCCTGTTTACTAGTAGAGTAACGTAAGAATTATACAAGGTGACCCACTTTTAGGTTTTTTATCTATCGAGTGAAATTCATCGATTTAAAGGGGTGGCCGAGGATAGATAAAGATCTCAAGTTAGTAAATGTATTTAACAATTTTACACAAAGAGGGAGCATGAAAATTTAAGGCTGCACCCAACGCCAACGGCCCCGCGCGTTTGGGCGCAACTCATACCACTCACCGCTCCACCCGCTGCAAAAGATCGAGCAGGCAGAAGTATGCGTTTGAAATAGAACTTCGGTTGGCCACGCGCGCAACGCAGCACAGGTCCGTCTAGCAACACGACTTGCCCCGCACTAACTATACCGACGAAAGCTTGGTAAGGTAGGAACTTAGGTGGGATTAAGGCTTATTTTTTTAGGAATTGAAGCACAGTTTTATGAAATAAGGGTCATTCTAAAAATAAGGGTCGAGGTTGAAGATTATTTTATGCAAAGAAAAACTTATCGTACAAAAGACGGAATGAATGCCAAAAGCATTTCCTAAAATTGTGTTTAGTACTTTTTTTTATGTTAGAGGAGGCAAACGAGCAGACGGATCACCTGATGGTAAGCGATTACCGCCGCTCATGGATACCCGCAACACCAGAGGGGTTATTACGATTACAGGAAAGATTAGAATAGAATAGAAGAAATTTATTCAGA
Source organism: Cydia pomonella (assembly GCF_033807575.1). NCBI lineage: Eukaryota > Metazoa > Arthropoda > Insecta > Lepidoptera > Tortricidae > Cydia > Cydia pomonella. The sequence goes on from NC_084728.1 coordinate 10,267,334, forward strand.
AAACGCTTAAGGGGCTCCCCGCGGTATTCATCAATTTTTGGCGAGTTTTGAGTCGTTACTCCTTTTTTTGCACTACAGATAGAATTATAAGACAAACGGCTATCGGTTCTTTAATCTTTTATCTCCATTTTTGTCTGCCGGATTTTGAAAGAAATTAATACTTCTTTTTTTATGATTTTTATAAACATTGTCTAAACAAACACTATTTTCGTAACTAGATTGCTATGAAGGATAAACATATATGAGATCTACATATTTGGATTCGTCTTTGACGTCTCTAAAAAATTGTCAGAGAGTTTAATTTTAAATTAATTAACAAAAAAGTTATGGCCAGAAAACCAGTTTTTTGGCCTAAAATTCTTCAACTTTGATGCCTAATATCTTGAAGATAATGAACTTTGAAGTAAATATGGGATACTATATTGCTTACAGCCGTTGCTGTTAATATGATTAGCATTAAAAACATTAGAAAACTAAGGGATTCAGATTGAAGGTCATTGGCGTTAGGGACCCCCTTAAACTTAGGTAATACATGACATGAGGGTCATTCTCTGTGAATATGTACTTAATTGCCACAACTCTTTTCAAACATTTTGTATGGTTCGAATGGGAATTTAAACCGCAGGCATATTTTTCGCGAATGACCGAGAAATCATACATAACTCGGACACATTCTCTCGCGGTACAATACACGTGGAGTTATTTATGAGCTTTTTTCTCATGCTCGGAATGTGGATCGTTGTTAAAACTAAAAAAAAACCGGTCAAGTGCGAGTTCGTTTACCTCGCGCACCGAGGGTTCCGTACAAACTTTCAATTTTCTCATGAAACACTTCTGACCAGAAGTATACTATTAGTATAATTGTGCAGACATCTCGCTCGCTTCTTCCTAGAACGTGCAGAATGTGGAATGAGTTGCCTCCTGAGGTATTTCCTTTGCGCTACGACATGGGATTCTTCAAGACGCGGGTATTTAGAGTTCTCGAGGGTCGGTAACGCTTAAGTGGCTCCTATGATGTTGCTTATGTCCATGGGCGACGATGACCGCTTTCCATCAGACGGCTCGTCTGCTCGTTTGCTGGCTGTACTATAACATTACATCAGTAACGAACAGTAATGCAGTTATCCGAATGTATTTATTTGCCATCGTGGTATAAAAATACACACCGTACAGATATAATATATGCAGGTTACAGATATACTCGTAATACGGGAGCCATGTAATCTGTAATCTATGTACTTGTAATAATATAAGCGTAATAAGATTCTTCTAGTTAACAACGCGTTATGTAATGCGATTCTCGGTTTATTTTAGGAGCAGCCAATGTACATACGGGGTGTAATCGGTTTGTTTACATGCGATTATTCCGTAATGTATCAGATTTAAGTCTCCGTAGCCTACGTACGCCTGCAACTCGAGAGGAGTTACATGCGCGTTGCCGACCCTAAACCCTACCGTACCTGGGCGACCGAGCTTTGCTCGGTTATAACTATTTATTGTAATATGGTGGTGTATAGGTGATAATCTTAACTACAATTTTTTACTAAATTAAACTTGTCTAAAACAATAAAAATTAAAAAATTATATATAAACTTGAACATAAAAAAAAACAAAAGTTAGTCACCGGGCGAGATTCGAACCTGTAACACTCGTTTCTAGCCGTCCGCGTCTTAACCCGCTGGACCAGACGGACAGAGGCTGGCAACACGAAATTAGCGACCATATTCTGCGTCGAAAGAATAACGCATCAAAACTCGAAAACACGCGTTTTCCCAAACATAAGACTAATCTAGATCGATTGTATACCCCCAAAAACCCCCATATACCAAATTTCAGCGAAATCGTTAGAACCGTTTCTGAGATCACAGAAATATATATGTCGGAGACAGATCGGCTATTAGTACGGACGCTCAATTGTAGCGCAGCGCGCGAACAGCTATGATTGGTCGATCGGGTAGCTGACGTCACATCGAACCAGCTAGCCCCACTTCGTGCGCTAGGATGGAGTCGGGCAGGCCAAGACGTGATTCATTCTCCGACTGACTGCGCTAGAGTGAACACCTTGGTCCTACCACGGAACTGTCCTCGCTACATTGTGTTACTTAGTGCTCGATAATTGTGTATCCAATAAATAAAGAACCATTTGATTTCCATCATTGTCTCAATACTCGAATTACCCAGCAACGCCCAATGTCTGAAGATATTGATCCGTCATCAGAAGTGGGATCTAATCGAGCAAATGAGACACGTATTAGTGGCACCGGAACTGACGTACCATGGCAGCAAATCCTCGAGGCTCAAAACCAGCAAATGCGCGCGCTTATCGAAGCGCTGCGAAGCCCAGCAGCGATAACCAACACTTCGCGTGTGGTTTTTCCAGACTTCGATCCCGATAAGCAAGACAACGATGCACTGTCTTGGGCTACTACTGCCGACGTGTGTATGACCGATACTCCATTAGAAGGCGGTCAGCTTGTTGTTGCCATCAGCAAGGCATTGAAAGGAGCAGCGTCGACGTGGCTGTCACGGATCATTTACCCTGGTATTACGTGGCAAAAGTTCAAGGAACTATTCATTGCAAGGTTTGCCCCAAGTGAAACTTTAGCAGCCACACTAATTAACCTTGCTACTGATAAACCCGGGGAAAAGGAAACGTATGGTGCATACGCAAGCCGTGTTATGTCGTCCCTCATGAATCGTTTTAAAAACGTCGACACCGAACGTGTAATGCTATCAATCGTGCTTGCACACTTAGCACATATGGATACGAGACTTCAACGCCTGGCTTTTACTACTGAGGTTACTTCGCGAGATGAATTACAAAAGGAATTACAGGCTTTTTCTTATTTGAAGAGAAAAGCACCAACTCATGAAGATAAAAGTAAGGATGATAACATCAAACGCCCGAGACTGTCTACTACACAACTCAAATGCTTCGGTTGTGGTAAAATAGGTCACAAACAAGCCGAATGTCGAATGAAAACAAAGAAAGCGGTCGCATCTCACGCAACACCCAAGCCGTCTACCAGTACATCCGTCGTATGCTTCAAGTGCGGCACTCAAGGCCACATCGCGAGTCGCTGCACCAGTGCCACCAGCTCAACGAGCCAAGCGGCGACCGAGCGACGCGTCAACGTGTGTGCCATTGCACCGCCAACTGGATCACTGTCTCAACTCGGTAAGCAGTTTACATTTCACTTTGATACAGGCTCTGAGTGTTCCTTAGTTAAAGAGAGCCTTGCTAGTAAAATGGCTGGCAAACGTGACGAAAAATTAGTGTCTTTAATCGGTATTGGTAACAACAAAGTAAATAGCACCGAGCAAATTGCTTGCCTAGCTGAGGTTTGTGACTTTCCAATGGAAATATTATTTCATGTTCTACCTGATGCGTACTTGAGCAGCGATATGTTAGTAGGCCGCGAAATCTTAGGTAAAGGTTTTATCGTAACGATAGGAGAAAATTTGTTTTCGCTATCGAAGAAATGTCAATGTGAAGTAAATACTTGCGAGAAAACAAATGAAAACAAACAAGTAATTAGTTTTGAGCAGGTAGATACGGACTGTTCTTCCGAAAGTAGGCCCGCTCTTGTGGAGTTATTGAGTGATTACTGTGATCATTTTACTCATGGGTTTCCAACTACCCGCGTAACAACTGGTAAATGCGAAATACGTTTGATAGACCCAAATCGCACGGTGCAAAAACGACCGTACAGATGTTCGCCTGCTGAGAGTGAATTAATGCGTGAACGTTTGAATGAACTGTTAGCAGCAAACATAATAAAGCCTAGTCAATCTCCATTCGCCAGTCCCGCGCTTTTAGTTGAAAAACCAGATGGTAGTAAACGTATGTGCGTAGATTATCGCGACTTAAATAAAAACACTGTTCCGGATAGATACCCGCTACCGTTAATTTCAGACCAAATTTCTCGCTTGTATGGTGCTAAATTCTTTTCAAAGCTAGATTGTGCAAGTGGATTCCATCAGATACCTATGAGTGAGGAGTCAGTTGATCGCGTATCATTTGTTACGAATTTTGGTCAATTTTCGTACCTATCTATGCCGTTCGGCTTACGTAATGCGATTTCGGTCTTTCAGAGGGCGATTGTACAGGCCTTGGGTGAGTTAGCGCATACTTACGTCATCGTTTATGTTGACGATATTTTGATTGTGTCCGAGACAGAGCAGCAAGGCCTGGAGAGGTTGCGTATAGTGTTGAACACATTAACGAAGGCAGGGTTTTCTCTAAATCTAAAAAAATGTTCATTTCTCAAAAAACGTGTGCAGTTCCTAGGTTATGAAGTAGAAGCAGGGGAAATCAAGCCTAACAAGCGAAAATTTGAGGCATTGTCTGCATTACCACCGCCAGAGTCAGTTACCCAACTTAGACAGTTTATTGGTCTGGCCTCGTATTTTCGCCAATTTGTGCCCAATTTTTCACGTATTATGGCTCCGTTACACAGGCTTACGTCGGGTAAGTGCCCTTTCATCTGGAAAGGAAATCACGAACAGATACGTCAGCAGATAATATCGATTTTAACTAACGAGCCGGTTTTAACTATTTTCGACCCTCGCTATCCGGCGGAGCTTCATACTGACGCTAGCGCGGACGGGTATGGTGCGATTTTGTTGCAAAATATCGATGGTAAGAGACGCGTGGTAGGTTATTACAGTAAACGCACCTCCCCGGCAGAGACAAGGTACCATTCGTACGAGCTGGAGACCCTAGCCGTAGTAAACGGAGTAAAGCATTTTCGGTCATATTTACATGGGAGAAAGTTTACGGTAGTAACCGACTGCAACGCCCTCAAGTCTTCGCGCGATAAAGCCGACTTAACTCCTCGCGTGCACCGTTGGTGGTGCTATTTACAATCTTTTGATTTCGATGTCGTTTATAGAGCCGGGAAACATATGGGTCACGTTGATTTTCTTTCGCGCAACCCTTTGCCTAGAGTAACAAAACAACAGATTTCAAAAGTAGCTGATAAACATGTTAACTTGACGGAACTCTCTGAAAATTGGCTGCTAGCAGAACAGCAGCGAGACGAGGACATTCAAAAACTTAAGACGGCATTTAACGACGGTCTAATGTCAGACGATATTGCAAAAACATACGAGGTTCGTAAGGGCGTTCTTTACCGTAAAATTCAGCGCAACGGTCGTACTAAGTGCTTACCTATAGTACCTAGGGCCCTGAGGTTTTCTGTCGTTACCAACGTGCATGACACAATTGTTCATTTGGGTTGGGAAAAAACCTTAGAGAAGCTTTATGATCACTATTGGTTCGAGGGAATGGCTCGCTATGTTCGTAAACTAGTAGACAACTGTGTAACATGCAAAGTCGCAAAAAGTCATTCAGGTAAAATACAAGCGGAGCTACACCCTATACCAAAAGTGACCATTCCTTGGCATACGGTGCACATTGACGCGACAGGAAAGCTCAGCGGGAAAAGCGATAAGAAAGAGTATGTTTTCGTCCTGATTGATGCTTTTACAAAATTTGTTTGTCTTTGTCACACAAAAAACATCGACACCAAGAGTAGCATTAGAGCGGTTAGAAAGTGTGTATCTCTTTTCGGTGCTCCAGTAAGACTCATCGCGGACCAGGGTCGTTGTTTTGCGGGTCGCGAGTTTAGGGAGTTTTGCGATAGTAAACAAATTGATTTACATTTGATAGCTACCGGTTCATCGCGAGCGAACGGACAGGTTGAAAGGGTTATGAGCACCCTTAAGTCTATGCTGACAGCAGTAGAGACGAGTGACGATAGATCATGGCAAGACGCATTAGATGACGTGCAGCTTGCTTTGAACTGTACCGTTAATAGAGTAACGCAGGCAAGTCCGCTTGAACTATTGATTGGCAAGGTATCGCGCCCTTTAGAACTAATGACTGGTGATGATGTCCCTGAAGTAGATATTTTAGAAGTCAGGGAACGCGCCGCGCAACAAATCGAAAAATCAGCTCAGTATGACAAGACACGGTTTGATAGCACAAAAGCGCAGTTAAAAAAATTCTCTGTAGGAGAGTACGTACTGATAGAGAACGAAGAGCGTAATCAGACCAAGTTAGACGCTAAATTTAGAGGCCCGTTTAGGATAACAGAAGTATTAGATGGTGATAGATACGTTTTGACAGGGTTAAATTCGAAACGCACCTATAAATACGCGCACGATAGGTTAAGAAAAATGCCAGAAAGCCAGGTACCAATTGAAGTAGATGAAAGCGAGTATGCAAGTGAGGATGAGGATCTCAGTTCAGCGGCTCAGGCCGTACCAGAGGCTTCACCGTAGCCGTAGCCCGTTAGAAGTCGGTGTCTGCTTTGAGTAGTCCGTGGGTACGCGGTGCGCGGTGAGCTCTGGCGGAGGCCGGGTCTCGTGGAGACCGTAGAGTCATAGGGTTGGCTCGGTGATCCCGCAGGGATGCACGTAGTATGTTTGGGTATGTGATACCCGTTAGGCCGGGAATGAGATGCCTTTTTTTGTTGATTTAAAGTTTTGTATAGTGTGTGGCTATGAAGCCAGCTAAACAATGGTACATGGCTGTTCTTGCATTTCTTAAGTCAGTTAAAATAAAATGATCTGCGATGATTAGGGTCCTTTAAGCTAATCCTATTAAATGTAAGCTTGTTTACCTTTATTTTTGATTTTTATTAAAATGGTGGATGTCAATATCGGAGTTTTTTTTTAGATGACGTCAGGAGTGACCGAACGGTGTACTTTGCTGTTGTTTTATTGTTACAGAATAGACACACGGGGCCGTGTGTCGGCACAGGATGGCCGTGTCGGAGACAGATCGGCTATTAGTACGGACGCTCAATTGTAGCGCAGCGCGCGAACAGCTATGATTGGTCGATCGGGTAGCTGACGTCACATCGAACCAGCTAGCCCCACTTCGTGCGCTAGGATGGAGTCGGGCAGGCCAAGACGTGATTCATTCTCCGACTGACTGCGCTAGAGTGAACACCTTGGTCCTACCACGGAACTGTCCTCGCTACATTGTGTTACTTAGTGCTCGATAATTGTGTATCCAATAAATAAAGAACCATTTGATTTCCATCATTGTCTCAATACTCGAATTACCCAGCAACGCCCAATGTCTGAAGATATTGATCCGTCATATATATATATACAAGAATTGCTCGTTTAAAGGTATAAGATTTATCTACAGTAAGAGTTAGAGTCTGTGCGGAAAGAGAAGAGTCGTAGAATGTATGAGCACCCTTACATTCCACGACTCTTCTCTTTTCTTGCAGACTTTGGAAATGTGATTCATTGTTTCAAAGTTCAAAGTGTTTTTATTCGTAAGTATAGGTTTTTCAAACTGATTACAGTGGTTTAATAAATATTTGTATCACTACACCCTGCCTGATGGCATACATTTACATGACATAGACATATTATTTTCATATGATTATTTTTTCCGCCGGTCGGGCGCCCCAGGTACCGCTGGTGTGATATCGTGGAGGCGGACCTGCGTCGGCTGAATGCCAATTCATGGCAGGAAATCGCACTGGATCGGGACAGGTGGCGTTCTCTCGTTTCGGAGGCCAAGATTCTTTTTGGATCGCTGAGCCAAAGCAGTTAGTCGGTTAGTTAGTTATTTTTTAATAAAATAAAGCAGTAAAACTTTTTTGTGGTAAGTAAAACCATTTCTGAATCACTAAACAATTTCACGATCTGCCTGAACTTTCTTTCGGCCGCCGACATATAGATTATAATCAGTAATTTATAATCATTTAGGGATAGTCAATTGACTCTTTGGGCAAGTCACGTGACTTTTTCAATACGAGCATGAACTATGAATCGAGTGAGGGGGTAGATTGGGCGGGTGTAGAATAAGTAGGGCATTCGGTTGGGAACCTTGGAATGAGATGGACCTCTCAATAGTTTAGAGCTATTAGACTTAGTTGGGTAGTTTTAACGGTACAAAAAACGAATGCCTACGCAAATTCCTTAGATTTCAACCAGGAAAGCACTAAGATTGGTCATATGCGATAAACGTGGCGGAGATGGTCGCCAGTCAGGCGCCGCTGTCATTCTCATAGTTTATAGGCGTGTGTATATTCCAGGAACGCAATTACGTTTCATTTAGACTGCACACGTTGCAATTGCATGTGATTTGTTACATCATTTCCTTTATATAGAACAGTCGCTTTATAGAGGAAATATTTTGTTTGACTGTACTTACATACTATGGGCTTTCCATCATAGAGGGTCCTTATGCTTCGTGTGCAATAAGAACTTACCAGAAGAAATTCCAACAGAAATTGTGATAGAAATATTTCACATGAAACATGGGAAACCTTTCTCTGATGGTAAGCCATATATATGTAGGTCACCATACAATAAATAACAACAGAATAATTGAAGTCCGCCATTTGTACATTGTCGTATTTTCTGCAATTAAATTTAAATAAATAGTTTTTGGGTAAATGCATGTCCAATATATTTTTTGAGTGCAAATGTATTTGAAATCTGGTAATCCTTTTAGAATTGAATCCTTTTGTATCAATCAGTAATATCTAAATTATAAATATATATACTTAATGTTTTTTTGTAGAAAGCGTCTGGTTGACGTAACTGGTGACCGAAGAGCTGGCGGCTTCCTCGCACAACGTATCAGCATTGCAATACAAAAATGCCGCCAGCATCCTTGGTACAATGCCTCAAGGGCCTATTTTAGATTTAAGCTAGTTATAGTAATACCTCGGTACACAGGGTGACACAAGACATCTCGCGACAGCTACAAGTCTGTGTTAACCGCTGCCTCCGCCGCATTCTCGGTATATACTGGCCCGAGAAAATCTCTAATGCCAGCCTCTGGAGATGCTGCAATGAAACCCCGATCGACCAGCAGATCAAGCGCCGGAAATGGAGTTGGATTGGGCATACACTCCGAAGGGATCCTAAACACATACCGAGGCAAGCCCTAGACTGGAATCCCCAAGGAAAAAGGAAACGTTGCCGTCCCAAGCAGACCTGGCGCCGGACTATAATTGCAGAGGCGAAGGCTATTAGGAAGACTTGGAGCGAACTCAAGCACGAAGCTCAAGACCGATCCAGATGGCGGCGCATTGTGGACGCCCTCTGCCCCATCTAGGGGACATAGGACAATAAGTCAAGTAAGTGATACAGGGTGTGCCCTGTGAGCCTGTGACACGAACAAATAATTAAAACATAAATTGTACTCCTCAAGCGGTGACGCTTTATAGGTCCTATTATTCATACAAATTAAATATTATCTTCAATCTACGCACGCCTTTAACGTAACAAAATTCGGAACGCCTTAGATTTAGTTGTTTCTGCCAACAATCTGTACTGCAGTTTGGCAGATTAGTAATTTAAGGCTTTTTGTAATCTTCATTTGATTCAAATAAATTAAGAAAAAAACTTTAAAGCGTAGTTTTAGTTACTCAAACTACTAGTACTCATTTGAGTGCTTAACATTCCAGACCAGACGCGATTTATTTATTCAGTATAAATTTTATTTTGACACTTGGAGAGACTTTACACCTCCAAATCTTATTAGTATTAGTACTCTGACATTGGGGACCTTTTACATCTCCAGATTTAATGTGTTTTTAACCATAGAGACTATACATCTCTATTATATTGTAATAATTATTTATTTTAAGATTATTATAATGTAATGTTTACCCAGGTATTGGCTGTTGTATTTATAAATGTTGTTAATGTTGTATTGACTTGTAAAAGAGCCCTTGAGGCCTACTTGCAGAATAATTTTTTGAATTTTGAGACTGGGTTACCTACGAGACGGGCTGAGCCTAGTGTAGGATCCAGAGCAAACTGACTAGTATACTTCCGAGCCAAGGTACCTACATCTTATCAATTGTATGTAATTAGGTTAATCTTAACACCCCTGTAAACATATTTGTGTACCTTCAATAAATTTTTTAAGTTTTTTTTTTTAGTTAAAAATCAAACTACTCGTACAATTTATTTTTAAAAAGCTGAACAGATGCCGGCCAGTTTGAGGAGTACAGCCTAAAATTTATTTTTTTGCTCCTGTTACAGGCCCCACCCATATCCATTATGTATGAAAAAAAAGGAAAAAAAATGAAAACTCTTTATTATGTATTTACAGACATAGTAAACATTTGCTAGGCCTCTCTTTAGGCGTACAAGGCCTGTGTTGAGACGTCCCGCTCTTCCACAACCGTAATTACTTAAAGGTACATTATATTACAAAATTACAAAAAATCTTTTTTTTTTAAAGTATTTATATATATTTATTACATATATATATATTAATGTCATTGTAAATAAAATTTTATGGATTTTATAATCAAAAAATATATATTGAAAGTTTATTGTAGCAAATTCGGACGTCAAATGTAGGTAATAAATTATAATATGTTATGCATGTAAAATATAATACCTCCTACGACTTAGTTAAACTAAGCGTGTTACTCATAAATATAATGCAATGTAATTCTATAAATAGAATAAGTATAATACAAAATGTAAATGTTCATGTGGATGGATGTTTGTATTTATGTGGCTAATTATTTTATATTTACGAATAAATTATCTTTATCTTAAACGGATGCGGTTAAATATGCGATAACAGCTCGAGGTCAATAGTAATTCGCGATCGCGATAATTTTTTTCGCTATTTCGGGGTTGGTCCCATAATAAAAGTTGCTCAGTATGACCTATATATTCACCCCGTAAATTATTGCAGGTGACTAAATAAACACCTTGTATATTATTTTATTTATTTAACCTTTATTGCACAATACAAAAAAAGTACAAATGGCGTACTTAATGTATTAAGGCATTCTCTACCAGTCAACCATTGGGCCAAACAGAAACTTACAATTGGTGCGGAAAAGAAAATCAGTACAGAGAGATAAAAGTCACTATCTAAACACTACTATTATAAATAAACATGCATAAATATAATCAATCATAATTTTTTATATTATAAGGCCCTTACGAGCGTGTACACTTGCCTTAGGGCCCGTTTACTTATTGTTTAGTGCGAGTTCATACATTTGCTACTAAACGTACGTACTATCTCGGACGATCGATATTAGAAATGACATTGATATGTCACATTTTTTAATTGTTTGGTTGAGTTAAATGTAATGCCCGTGTTACAACAACGATATATGCAACATTTAGTTACATTTTATAAAAATAAAAATAGTAAAAAAAAAAAACAAGTTTTTTTTTTTAAATTAACTATGCCATTTACTTTTCTTAAACGTACTTACCGATATCCCGAAGTTAACGAAATTTAATAAAAACACGGTGTATATTATATATATTGTGTGTATATATGTGTATATTATATATATGTATACATATTTGAGATATTGTACCCATTTAAAACCGTCATATAGTCTTACAATGTTGGTATACGTCCGAAAAGTATTTACGTAATTGGCGTTTTAAGGAACATTTGCTCTGTGCTTGTCGTATTGGGAGAGGAAGATCGTTCCAGAAACGAATTGCCTGGAGGGCGAAAGAGTTGGACATGAAACCTAGAGGAATAGGGAGTTTAACACTCCGAGAGGAACGAAGACCGCAACCAGGACGAGGTATTACAAATTGAAATATTACTTCGTAAAGACGGGCCTAACGGGCACTGCACTACGAAGTACGACGGGCCAGTTCGACGGGTGCATAAAATCGCATTTGCACATGTTCGCTCGGAATTATAACGCCCTATCTTTACTTTTCAAATCTTTGGTGAAATTAGTGTCAATTATCAACAGTGATCGGAACTATGGGAGTAAAACTTTAACAAAACTTATCAAGCGGACGTAAAAAGAGTGCTTATAGCCTTAAAAATATTCGAATATCTATGAATGTAAATATTTTTATGGCTGTAAGTATTATACTATTCCTATCCCTATGGACATGAATATTTTTAGGGCTGTATGCACTATTTTATGTCCGCTTAACAAGTTTTGTTAAAGTTTTACTCCCATAGTTCCGTACCCCTAGTGTAATTTTAGTCGATAGCGAAACGTGACGTACGCGTTTGCGTTAAGTCTCATTTTGTATGGGTTTTTGAACAGCGCGCCAAGCGGGACGTTTTGGAAAGTCAAAAATCTCATACAAAATGACACTTAACGCAAACGCGTACCTACGTCACGTTTCGCTGTCGAAAATATATACACTAGGGGTACCGATCACTGATTGATTATCAAATCAAATGCCAAACTAGTATTCAAGTTCATTACCCTGCGTCATTTACGCTAAGCATGTTACATTGTATATTTACTAACATTAACTTAACCGAACAATAATGGACCCTATGACTTCAATATAAGGTTTACAGTAACTTAACAGTGTGAACCATTGCACTAACAGCACTAACCTCCTAACCATACAACTGAATCCAAAATTTGCCAATGAAATTTGAACCTATGGTGTAGAAAATAGAATTGATTTTGGTTTGGGTGAAAATTACACGAAATAAAACAAATGCAGCTCTATTTCGATTGAATATGATTTAAATTTCGAATTTAATACTAAGGTGAGCCATACGAAGATAACAGACCATTGGGTGGGCGTTATACATTTGTAATAAAGTTTAAAATGGCAGTATTTTCACACGGCGTATAGGCCTTTTAGGAACGGTCGCGCGTACAATGCGATGACATCATTTGGCATTTGCATCTATTCCTGTCGTACTGGCTTTGATTCATCCTGTGCGTAGGTACCATAACAAATACTGCTGGCTGTACCTTAACGAATAGGGCTTATCTGAAAATATTTCTATTTCTCTTCTACAAACCTCACCGATATCGCATTATCATCATCGATTATTGCTAAATTGCAATTCTATTCTACAAGTAAGTTTACTACTAGTAAACTAACAAAAAAAACTAACAGAGGTGCATCATTTGGAGATATAAAATGTACCCAATTAGCGCAGTTTCGTAAAAACGGGTCGAGTTATTTAATTAAATATTAGACTCAAAAACTTCAATTCCTACCAACACTAGTATAAGCTCTTATCCAAGTGTGAATCTAGCTCGGAAGTAGGACACCTAAACGCCCCGAGGAACTCTCGAGTTAGCAGAAGCCGCGCCAGTTACACTTCACATTCTTTTTGTCGGAGCTTGGCGCCAATTTTTTGTTACCAAACATCAAACCTCAAACATTTATTCAGCAAATAGGCCACAGGGGCACTTTATATGTCAATTTTTTACAAACAAAATAACGAAATACAATTACAAATATGGAACCAATTAAATATCAGATACTTACTCTATTAGAGATGTATACAGTCTCTAAATGTCGAAATACACACAAAACTATGATAAAAAAATACAACAAACAAATACTAAAATTCTTTAGAGATGTAAAAGTCAGAGATAAAATATAATAAAAAAACCGGGCAAGTGCGAGTCGGACTCGCTCACCGAGGGTTCCGTACTTTTTACTAGTTGTTGTTATAGCGGCAACAGAAATACATCGTCTGTGAAAATTTCAACTGTCTAGCTATCACGGTTCATGAGATACAGCCTGGTGACGGACGGACGGACGGACGGACAGCGGAGTCTTAGTAATGGGGTCCCGTTGGGTACGGAACCCTAAAAACGAACAAACATTATCCTTAGAGATGTAAAAAGTCTCCAAGACTTGAATTCTTATATAAATAATTAAAAAACAAGAAATACCGAATTCAGAAAGGAGTTTCTTAAATATCATATCTTTGCTTTTTTACAAACAGCCAGGCCAGGATCATTTTTTTTTATTAAGTATAGGATTTTATTACACAAATTGACTAAGTCCCACAGTAAGCTCAATAAGCCTTGTGTTGAGGGTACCTAGACAACGATATCTAATACCTTTAAACGAGCAATTCTTGTATATATATAATATTTCCGGGATCTCGGAAACGGCTCTAACGATTTTGCTGAAATTTGGTATATGGGGGTTTTTGGGGATAAACAATCGATCTAGATTAGTCTTATGTTTGGGAAAACGCGTGTTTTCGAGTTTTCATGCGTTTTTCTTTCGACGCAGAATATCGTCGCTAATTTCGTGTTGCCGGCCACTGTCCGTCTGGTCCAGCGGGTTAAGACGCGGACTGCTAAACGAGTGTTACGGGTTCGAATCTCGCCCGGTGACTAACTTTTGTTTTTTTTTTTTTATATTTAGACAAGTTTAATTTAGTAAAAAATGTAGTTAAGATACACCACCATATTACAATAAATAGTTATAACCGAGCAAAGCTCGGTCGCCCAGGTACTATATAATATATACATACATATTTATAAATATTTAAATACATAGAAAACACCCATGACTCAGGAACAAAATATCCATGCTCATCACACGAATAAATGCCCTTACCAGGATTTGAACCCGGAACCATCGGCTTCATAGGCAGAGTCACTACCCACTAGGCCAGATCGGTCGTCTATTGATGAAGTCCAGGAGAAATCGAGATAACTTTTATTTTATTTTGTACACTAATAATGAAAAGGTTTTTTTTTTTACCGACTTCAAAAAAGTACCTATACATAGTTCAAGGTTGGTCCCGTTTCTATGAAATTAAATTCTGATGATGTCATTCATGAGAAATTGAGGAAACTCCTCAAACCTTGATGGATTCAGATCCAGGCTTTGAAACTTGAACAGTCTAGGCGCAAAACCTAGTAGCAGTTTAAGGTTTAATGAACACACATTTATAGATTTTATAAAAAAAAATCGTCGACTTTTATTTTTCCATATGGAATAATTCAGCAAGCAATGTATAGGTAAAAAACTTAAGTCACCAGTACCCCTAGTGTAATTTTAGTCGATAGCGAAACGTGACGTACGCGTTTGCGTTAAGTCTCATTTTGTATGGGTTTTTGAACAGCGCGCCAAGCGGGACGTTTTGGAAAGTCAAAAATCTCATACAAAATGACACTTAACGCAAACGCGTACGTCACGTTTCGCTGTCGAAAATATTTACACTAGGGGTACTGTACCCCCTAGTGTAAATAAATTCGATTTCGAAACGTGACGTACGCGTTTGCGTTTAGTCTCATTTTGTATTGGATTTAGAAAGAACGCGCCAAGCGGGACGTTTTGGAAACTCAAAATCCTATACAAAATGAGACTTAACGCAAACGCGTTCGTCACGTTATGATGTCGATCAAATTTACACTAGGGGTACTGTTGTATGTAGTTGTGACGTGTTCGAATAGACACTTGTTTTGTTTGTGTGTGTCTTTTAAACATGTATTGTCTATTCGAACACGTCACAACTACATACAACAGGTGACTTACTAAGGTTTTTACCTATATCACTACTTTGTTTTAACTCAATACGTCTCATTAATATTGATCATGATATTATTTGATTAATTTTTCTTCTTACTTGTTGACATTTTTAGTTTTTTTTTCTCGTATTTTTAATTTTTTACTGACAATTTTTTTTAATTACTATTCATGTTTTATTTGAGCGGGCGATTTATTTGAATTAGTTTTAATATTTATTTTTATGATGTTTATTTTTGAAATTCGGTGAAGGAAAACATCGTGAGAAAACCTGCATACATCTGCGAAGAAATTCAAAGGTGTATGTGAAGTCCCCAATCCGCATTAGGCTAGCGTGAGGACTATAGCCCGAGCCCTCTCGCGCATGAGAGGAGGCCTGTGCCCAGCAGTGGGACGTAAATAGGCTGAATTATTATTATTATTATATTTTTGAAATATTTTTTGTATGCATGTGCCTAGATTTAAGATTTTTCAAACACAATGTAATATTGTTATTGAATAAAAATGATGATGATGATTAATGACGCGACGTCACAACTGTCACAAGTGACCATGATGTACAAAATATATGGCCGCTCGAAAAAAAAAACAAAAATTAATTATGCTCTGGTAATTAAGACAAATCGTGAGATATATCCAGCCCATCTCCACTTAAGTGAGAGCGCGTGCCTGAGAGCATCGGTGATTTTGACAGAAGATGGACCATAGAAACCACGCGTTGGAAGGGACCAATGGGAAAAAGAAATGTTTATCGACCAATAAGGCGGTGGGCTGATGATATCACACTAGTGACAGGAGCCGACTGGATTAAGCTGGGCAAGGACAGGGAGGCATGGAAGAGGATGGATGAGGCCTTTACCCAGAAGGGGTCCATATTTCATTAGCATTAAGACTATAACAAATTAATTTATGTCCTTTTTTTTCTTTCTACTACAACCAACTCACAAAATTTAAATGTATATCTATATGAGAAATATGGAATAAATGGCTTTATTATTATTATTATTCTCTTTATTCATTCAATATCTTAGGTTAGGTTTTTTTTTAATATGGATATAAAAGTAAAATATAAAAACACTTACAAAACAATACAAAAGATATAAACACATTATAAAAAACCTAACCTAGGGTGCCGCCAGCAGCGGGGCAAGGCCCAAGCTGCCGGTGGTCAGGGCCGCAGAGAGAGGAACCGACGTACTATACGCGCCGTGTCCAAAATTACTGCCTTCTGCATCTGACCCTTGATCCAGCCACCTAGCGAGAGTCTCTCTAGGTGTTGGTCGAGACTCTTCGCTATGAGACCGTTCGCTGACACGACTATCGGGACAATGATCGTCGAATCAACATCCCACATGGCGGTTATCTCGTTATTATTATTTATTATTAATTAAGACTAAATAAAAATGTCTTTCAGAATTGTATTATAGCACTAAAACCTACGTCTAGTTAAGTTTGCGGTTATATTAAAAATACACACTGTAGAAGGAAGGAAGGTAATTAATACATATAATAGTATTATATACAATCGTGATATAATTAGAGAGCTTTTCAGTCGAGTACCGTGATTAGGCAACGAAGCTTGCCGAGTTGCCTAAGTAAGGTACGAATACACAATTGTATACAATACTTTTTCTACGAGTCATCTAAAATAATACTTTTTTTACTATACAGACTAAATAATGAATGAAAATTGGTAGACAAAAATGTAGTACAAAATACTCCGCGCCTAGTCTTTTCTATGAGCACGGCGGCACGTGATTAGTAATTTTTTTTATAATTGACTATAGCGTATCGAAATGAATCTTATAGTTGAGTGGGAGCCCATACATGCAAAATGCGCAATTATAGTTTGGTATACGAAATCTTAATTCACCATTACTCGACGAGTAGAAGAATAAAATATTGAACTATTATACCTATAAGCTTGTTAATTATACTCATACAGCACCAATACATCAGTGCGAGCGAGACGGACTGCGATCGAGCTACGCAGTCGGTAACGTAAACGTCAAGTGTCAACTCGTGGTACGGCTACTGTTTGTTTACTTAATATTACGGTTGTAGCGGAAAACGAGCAGAAATAATAATAGTAACTTACATACATACAGTGACTATAGGTTATCTAATAGTATATAATTTTAATAATGTTGTTGCATTATTATCACTCGTGACATAATATCCCACGGTAAAATACAGTAATTTAGTGATTTTCTCTTTTTAGTGGCGGATTTGCCCTAAGTTTTTTTTAATACTACGTCGGTGGCAAACAAGTATACGGCCCGTCTGATGGTAAGCAGTCTCCGTAGCCTATGACGACGCTAACACTCCGCACCCTCGTTGAGCTCTGGCCTTACTCACCGGCAGGAACACAACACTATGAGTAGGGTCTAGTGTTATTTGGCTGCGGTTTTCTGTAAGGTGGAGGTACTTCCCCAGTTGGGCTCTGCTCTAGATTTGGAATGACATCCGCCGTGCTGTGACCTATCACACAAAGCGAGATGACATTCACAGTGCCCATACCTCTCTTTTGGACGTAGTTTATATAAGGACAGGTCCAGTCAGGTCCGGATTTAGGGGAGGGCAACCGGGGCTACTGCCCCGGGCCTCCACAAAAGAGGGGCCCCCCACAATAGAGAATTCGGTAAATTTAACATTTTATTTGGAAAAAATTTGGGGCCAGGGGGCCTCCACTCCTTTATTGCCCGAGGCCTCCAGACCTCTAAATCCGGCATTGGGTCCAGTAGGCCCGGGCCTAGGGCGGCACCGTATAGATATTGGACACCAGTTAGAATTACATAAATATAATTGAAAATATCCTATTTGTCTGTAAGCAAAGTGAAGCGCTAGCTTGATTGGATATTTCCTTACACCGTTGGAGGTCGCACTAAGAGCGCAGAATAGATAATAAAATCCATCTTAGCTAAATGCACCGACTTGAAAAGCGACAGTGTTATAGTGGTTATCTCACCGTGGTGAATATCAAATGCACCGACTTGAAAAGCGACAGTGTTATAGTGGTTATCTCACCGTGGTGAATATCAAATGCACCGACTTGAAAAGCGACAGAGTGTTATAGTGGTTATCTCACCGTGGTGAATATCAAATGCACCGACTTGAAAAGCGACAGAGTGTTATAGTGGTTATCTCACCGTGGTGGATATCAAATGCACCGACTTGAAAAGCGACAGAGTGTTATAGTGGTTATCTCGCCGTGGTGAATATCAAAAGTAAGCGCTGGTGGCCTAGCGGTAAGAGCGTGCGACTTGCAATCCGGAGGTCGCGGGTTCAAGCCCCGGCTCGTACCAATGAGTTTTTCGGAACTTATGTACGAAATATCATTCGATATTTACCAGTCGCTTTTCGGTGAAGGAAAACATCGTGAGGAAACCGGACTAATCCCAACAAGGCCTAGTTTACCCTCTGGGTTGGAAGGTCAGATGGCAGTCGCTTTCGTAAAAACTAGTGCCTACGCCAAATCTTGGGATTAGTTGTCAAGCGGACCCCAGGCTCCCATGAGCCGTGGCAAAATGCCGGGACAACGCGAGGAAGAAGAAGGTGAATATCAAAAGTCCAACTGAATATAACTTAACTAAATAACTTTTACTATGGGTAGGGTTGCCATGTTTTAAAATCTGTTCAAAACGCGAAAATTTTAAATGTTATAATAAATAAACTGTTGTCAGGCTTTACATCGAACCAAAACATGTAATCATCATAACCTCAAATTTTACAAATATTTACGATCAACGACCGTGATTGTATATTGACTTTGCTCAAGTTAATGCACAAGCTTATTTAATATATTAATATTTAATGCTGACTGGAGAAAATTATCTTGAAATAGCAAAGATTCAGAATGTAAACAAACATGATGGCTGTCATTCACTTTCCGCATTCCACAGATAAAACACAGATGACACGCGATTTTGGAATTATTCGAAAACAGTGTTGCTATTCCCCTCATTTTTCAAATTTGCCGCCTTTTGCTACTGGCAAGATTTGCTTGACCAAGTATATCAAATCCTTTATTTCATGATTTTGGAATTATTCGAAAACAGTGTTGCTATTCCCCTCATTTTTCAAATTTGCCGCCTTTTGCTACTGGCAAGATTTGCTTGACCAAGTATATCAAATCCTTTATTTCATGATTTATGGTATTTTCTTCTCTAATACTACTCTAGCTAACGGGTACAAATCCCGGAAACTATGATTGCACAGACTCGTACATAATTAGCCGACTATAAAAAAGTTAATTTGCCCTGACGTTAGTCATTGTCGTTTCACCTTGGCTTTTTGTCACGTTAACGGCTATTGAAAGGAAATTATATCGATCCTATTGTGGTAATACAAAGGGTAATGAGGCTTCTATGGAAATGTGCTTTTAGCTGATAAAATTGTCTGGCGATGAAAATAAATTATTACAGCCAAGAAACACTCGGACAGAACATTTATACAAAATGTCATTTAAAATTAAAACTTAAATTATTTAACTAAATTAAAACGTATTACTACTTTCGAAATATTATCGTTTGGCTTTGATTCACAAACGCAAAGAATGTAAAGAGATAAAGGCTACTGAGCCTTAGCACGACTGCCTTTCCCACTCTGCAGGATCCCGTTTTAGTAGTATACGTGCTAATATTGTAACGTTCACACGAGCATTCAGAGGGCCTACCGCGAACCACGTTCGACGTGTTGCCTCCCTGTCACACTTACGTACGAATTCACAAGTGCGACAGAGAGGCAACACGTCGAACGTGATTCGCGGTAGGTCCTCTGATCCTGCAGTACCCGCAAAAAACGGGACGTTAGTGGGACAGAGCTCTTCCTCTCAGCGGCACCCAGATTGACTTTACTGTATAAAGATGCGACCAGACCGCTACTTAAAAAACGGTGACGGTACGGAATCGCAGTGACGTGCTTCACGCGAATCTTTTTTGTTTACAAAACAGTTGCGTCTTTTACGTCATCGGTGTGGTGTCTGCCATAAGATCTCCGTGTAATATTTTTTGCGATTTTTACGCAGATCAATTTACGGTGCGTCAGCGTATTTTAAGCAGCGGTGTGGGGAGCATGCGTCAAAAACGGTACGCATACGACGCGTCACTGCGATTCCGTATCGTGACCGTTTTTTAAGCTGCGGTCTGGTCGCACCTTTATGCCACGAGCGATAATGCTACATTATTATTCATAATCAGATAACCTAGTCACTAAGTAGTATGCAAGATGCGATTATGTATTTCCGCCGTGACCGTAATCTTGAACTAAATAACTGTAGGACTTAAGTCTCGAATTCCATAACGTCGGATATGAACAACCGACCGAAATTACATTTTAACAAACGGTAATAAATAGCGCATTATTTTTATAACAAATAAACTTTGATGTTTCTATCATTTTTAGTTCCCGAGATACAGACAGTTAATAAGGTCGGATGTAAAAAATTCTATATTTTCGTGAGGCAGAAAACATTAAAGTCAGACCAAGATAAGTTGGCAGCGATTTGGATAGCGCAGCCTGTGCAAGTGTTAAGTAAACGTCATAATTTCATAAAAGTTTGACGTTTGACCCTTACTGCACATCCGTCTTATCCTTAGTTTTGCTCCTAAAGTATTTCATTTTTGTGGTCGGCAACAAGTGTCGGAACCGGTTTATGAAATACCGGTAAATACCGGTTTATTTCGATTTTCCTACAAAGTTTTATAAGAACGGGAACGTTTTAAGAACTTTATTGTAACCTAAAAAAACCGGTTTAACCGACAGGCGAAAAGGTGGTCTGCCATGTAAACATAGATACCGACATAGAAAGAAACCGGTTTTTATTGCTCTTAACCGGTAAATATGACAAGAACTGTTCTCATCAAACCGGTTTAAAAATAACGGGTTTTCGAGGGTAACCGAAATTAAAAAGTTTTGCGCTAAGTACATGATAGGTTTAGAAAAACCGGTTTCCAAGCCTTGCTCGGCAGTCACTTCTGACTTTTGCATCTAAAATCGGTAGACACATTTTGTCTTTAAGTTTGTTACAGCAGGCCCTTTGAATATTGACTTGAGACAAATATTTGAGAGTAAACAAATAAAAATACGACTCAAGCCTCTCTTTTACGATTCAATTGAAAGAAACAAAAAAATGGATAGGTATACTTCTTCTTCTTCCTCGCGTTGTCCCGGCATTTTGCCACGGCTCATGGGAGCCTGGGGTCCGCTTGACAACTAATCCCAAGATTTGGCGTAGGCACTAGTTTTTACGAAAGCGACTGCCATCTGACCTTCCAACCCAGAGGGGTAAACTAGGCCTTGTTGGGATTAGTCCGGTTTCCTCACGATGTTTTCCTTCACCGAAAAGCGACTGGTAAATATCAAATGATATTTCGTACGTAAGTTCCGAAAAACTCATTGGTACGAGCCAGGGTTTGAACCCGCGACCTCCGGATTGTAAGTCCCACGCTCTTACCGCTAGGCCACCAGCGCTTTTAAATGGATAGGTATACTAATATCGTATTTTCAGATAGTATCAAAAATATCAGTACGTTTTACCTGGTCCAGAATAGAAGGTAGAATTAGACCCTCATAAGTCTCATAGAAGTTTGACGTTTAAAATAACACTTGCACCGTCTGGGCCATCAAAATCTCTGCCAAATTAGCTTGATCCAACTCTACAAAGGTTTAAATTTTATCAACATTCGTCGATTGTTAAATATAAAGATTTTCTTCATCAGGCGATAATTGCAAAAAAGCGTACTGTGGTCAGAAATCAAATTAATTAATTGTTATTAACACCAGTCAAGTCAATTAATGTGTTTAACGCTTGACTCACAACCTCAATTAAAAAACCAGACAAGTGCGAGTCGGGCTCGCCCACCGAGGGTTCCGTACTTTTTAGTATTTGTTGTTATAGTGGCAACAGAAATACATCATCTGTGAAAATTTCAACTTTCTAGCTATCACAGTTCATGAGATACAGCCTGGTGACAGACGGACGGACGGACGGACGGACAGCGGAGTCTTGCTAATAGAGTCCCGTTTTACCCTTTGGGTACGGAACCCTAAAAAAAGATTGGGTCATCATAATAGAGTAGTGTACTAACACTCATCAACTCAGGTAACTACTCGTCATTCTTCTTTGTCGCGTTGTCCCGGCATTTTGCCACGCCTCGTGGAAGCCTGGGGTCCGCTTGGCAACTAATCCCTAGAATTGGCGTATGCACTAGTTTTTTATGAAAGCGACAGCCATCTGATATTCCAACCCAGAGGGTAAACTAGCCCTTTTTGGGATTAGTCCGGTTTCCTCACGCTGTTTTCCTTCACCGAAAAAGCGACTGGTGAATATAAAAAAAAACGTACATAAATTCCGAAAAATTAATTGGTATAGCCGGGGTTTGAGCCCACGACCTCCGAATTGCAACTATTGCAAGTCGCACGCTCTCATGATGAATGCATTATATTTTTATTTATTTATTTAAAATTTGATTCAGGCAACATGGCCCATTTTACAAATACCTTACAGACTAACAGACATACATTTTATAAACAATTAAACACCTCATCATTCGTCATTCGTCATCGTTTTCGATGACGGCGACCCCAAATAAACACATTATGGACGTTGTCTAGCGTGAGCCCTAATGTGGCTGGCCAGGCCGAACTTGCTCTTAAATACTCTATTGCACGCGTGACAATAAAGTTGACCAGCTGCGTTGAACGTGTACACGTAGGAGGTAGGTGTACACGTTCAATTAAACACTATTTAGGCGACAAAACGGCGTGGCTCCGTTGAATCGGCTGCTCTTGTGTCCGATTCGGCAGTTTTCCCCAGAGCCTCCGTAACACGACATCCTTCGGCAAGATTATATGAATCCACCTTCTTTTAATGTGTTGGTTTAAGAATAACTGATAGCGGAAAACATTTTTTATTTTGTTTCCTTCAACATAATATTTTTGTTAATTTCATTTCAAGGTTGTGAAATGATTTAATAGGATACAACCCTTTAGGACAGAGGTCTCTAAAGTTTTTAACCTGAGGGCCATATTGCACCTCAAAAACTTTCTCGCGGGCCACCATCGGTTTTTGCGCCGGGGGCGTCTAGTTAACTCCTGTTAGGAACAGTTCCACTCTCAATGAATGTTAGCCCCTGGAGCCTGGGATCCGTTTGGCAACCTCCTACGGGCCGAACCGTAGGCTGTCGCGTCGCGTTGGCTGTCGGCGGGCCGGATTGGAACGCCTCGCGGGCCGGGGTTTGGAGACACCTGCTTTAGGATGTTTCATTCTGTACATGCCGCTATCAGATATATCGGAGCGAATACCGTATTTACCATAAGGGCACACGGGGCCCGTGCGCAGGGCCCCCATCCTCAGGGGCCCCCGGAGAACAGACAGTCACAGTATATTTGATTACCCATAATAAATGACATAAATTTATTATTTGATTTTAGATGGTGTAAGACTTTGTTCCGGTTCTGTCGAGACGGCTGGGCCATGGTGCACCGAGGCCAAGAAGCTGGTTAGGGAGATTGGGCGTCGGCTAAGGGACAGGGGCTGCGACCCCCGGGCTGGCTCTTATCTGGTCCAAATATCATAAGTTCCGAAAAACTCATTGGTACGAGCCGGGGTTTGAACCCGCGACCTCCGGATTGCAAGTCGCACGCTCTTACCGCTAGGCCACCAGCGCTTCCAGCGCAGCTCACGTATGAATAAAAATAAAAAAAATACACATGTTTAGAACCGGAGTGAGATTCCTATCTTAAAACACATAAAAAAATAAAGCTACTTACCCGGCAAAACTTGTATAAACCATATGATTACAATCTTACAATAACAATGTCCTAAATAAATATTTATACAATTTTTTAAGCTTGAAAAAGTGTACAATAACACCTCACAAATTCGAAGTACATACTATTGAGCCATGGTGAAAATAACGAGCATAAAACATTATCGAAGTGTAATGATAATTTTAATGGGTTTAATAATTAATGGATACAAGAATAATTAAAATAGTTATATATAGAAAGGACGATTAGCACTAGAAGTTTCGTTCATTGACCTGCCTGTCCCTGTACTGAGAAAAAAAAACCATTTAAAACTAATGAAATTGCATTAAGACGAAATTGGACAAAATAGTCCTCATTTTCCACTCTGGATATTCACATTATGGAAAATATTTTGACACAATTTGATGTATCCTACGTTGTATTTATTTCGAATTTTTAATTATTATTTAAAAATTCGTATGTAAACTATTATATGCTCGTAATTTTTACAATAATCAAAAATCTAAAAAAGTCAAACGTAGTGGCATAGCTATTGTTAATATACATCAATATATGTAAAAAAAAATCCATAATGTCATTATCCAGAGAGGAAAATGGGGACTACGTTTGTACGGGGAAGCGGTCATCCCCTTTCCTCTTAACGTTCAATGATTTAAACAGTTCTATATGAGCTTATCGAACAAAACAGTAAATTTTACTGTTCCGAAAAGACTATATTTTACTGTTCCGAAAAGACAGTATATTTTACTGTTCCGGAAAGACAGTATATTTTGCTGTTTTGAGTAGCTAAAATGTAGTGAGTTTTCCTTTATTTTTATCGTGTTATCAATACTTAGAAATGTTAAGAAAAAATTCCTAAAGATACGATATGGTTTGGATGTCAGTGACGTTTTCGTTAGGCGCGCTGGTGGCCTAGCGGTAAGAGCGTGCGACCTGCAATCCGGAGGTCCCCGGCTCGGACCAATGAGCTTTTCGGAACTTATGTATGAAATATCATTTGATATTTACCAGTCGCTTTTCGGTGAAGAGGAAAACATCGTGAGGAAACCGGACTAATCCCAACAAGGCCTAGTTTACGTAAAAACTGCCTACGCCAAATCTTGGGATTAGTTGTCAAGCGGACCCCAGGCTTCCATGAACCGTGGCAAAATGCCGGGATAACCCGAGAAAGATGAACGTTTTCGACGCCGTGTTAAACACAAAAGCTGTCACTCCGACGCCACATCACAGAAGTGTCAAAACTGAAATTGAACTTTAAGCATATGCACGTAGGTCTATGTTGCTGTGTGGTTTATGCCGGATTAATCCGTTTTCGGCATTGTATCTACGGTGCGGATATATCCGTCATAAAGAAAAACATAATGACCCTAAAACATTAAGTCACTAATGACCAGGGATCGGAACCGGTTTTTTGGAAAAACTTTGAAATAAACATATATTTCGGTTTATTTTATACTCTAAATATAGGACTCGGTTGTGTTTTTAGATAACCACTTCGTATTATTAGATTGCCCAATTAGAAAGGAAATAATTAACAAAGAACGAAAAAATACCGTTTTCGTTCCCATACAAAAAATACCGGTTTCCGATCCCTGCTAATGACCACTAATGTAATAAGTAATGGGCACTAGAGTAATGGGTTTTAATTCCCAAATGGTTTACAATGAGCCACATATAGGGTGACCAGATCTGATTCACGATTTTACGGGACAACTGCATTGAAAATACGGGATTCAGGTTAAAATACGGGATAGGCCGTTTTTTATTAAAAAAAAAAAAAAAATGTTATTAAATTTTGGCATAATGAATTAAATAACCTAGGGTTACACCAAGCTAAGTCTGCAACGATTTTGATAGCACACGCAGTGCAAGTGTTATTTTACGTCATAATTGAATTCATAGAAGTTTGACGTTTAAAATAACAGTTGCACTGCGTGTACTATCAAAATTGTTGCAGACTTGTCTTTGTCTTGAGTTGGTCTGACTTAAGGGGCTCCCTAACGGCAATGACCTTCGATCTGAATCCCTTAGTTTTCTAATGTTTTTGTAGCTTATCATATTAACAGCAACGGCTGTAAGCAGTGTAGTGTCACATATTTACTTCAAAGTTCACTGTCTTCGAGATATTTGGCATCAAAGTTGAACAATTTTAGGCCAAAAAACTGGTTTACTGGCCATAACTTTAATGTTAATTAGTTTAAAATTAAACTCTCTGACCAGTTTTTAGAGACGTCGAAGACGAACTCAAATGTGTAGATTTCGTACATGTAAAATCCTTCACAGCAATCGAGTAAGGAAAAAAGTGTTTTTTAGACAATGTTTAAAAAATATATTAAAAAAATAAGTGTTCATTTCTTTCAAAATCCGGCAGACCAGAATGGAGATAAAAGATTAAAGAACCGATAGCCGTTTGTCTTATAATTCTATCTATAGTGCAAATATAGGAGTAACGACTCAAAACTAGTCAAAAGTCGATGTAAACCGCGGGGAGCCCCTTCATACAATTGATACATTTCTTAATATAAGATTGAAATATTATAAAACACGACTATTTTACAAGCTTTTATTTACTTTCACCTGACCGTTGTCTGTTTATAATCAAATCTTGAAAGTTAAATTTGATCGGGAAGTGTCCCGGTTTCCGATTGAGCTGAAAATTTGCATATATATGTAAGTCAGGTGACAATGCAATATTATGGTACCATCGAGCTGATCTGATGATGGAGACAAGAGGTGGACATAGGAACTCTGTGATCAAACAACGCAACCTAATTGTGTTTGGGGTGTTTAGAATTTGCTCGATGAGTATTAGTTGCCTGTGGAAAGAAAAGTACATTCAGCGATAAAAGCTTGTACCAAAAATTCAATTTTTGCCAAAATTTATTTATATTATCTGGAAAGGAAAATGTGCAATAATCAAAATAGGTGTTTATATATTTTTCATAAATGCCATTGAATCATAAAATTACAGGACAATGTACTGTCCCGTATCCCTTTACGACCGGTTCGATATAATTCTGCAAATTACTTTTAAAAAATCCTGCCCGCAAGTAAATTGTCTTTTCGAGCTCAGACCTATTCCGATCGAATCTGCAGACATTAGCGACACGTTTCAGTACTAAATACCGCAGGTCAGTAGGATCAGTCCGTCGCGAGACTGCTTTGAAGATGGTGGCATTTTTTGATTGGAGCAGTGGCACACGTAAGTTCTTAATTTTGTATAATTTTGGTATCAAACTTGTTATTTAATACTTAATTATTACAGTAAAAGAGTTATGTGTATTTATTTATCACAAATTAGAGTAACAATAAGTTATTAAGGGGAAACTACATGCTCGTAAAAAAAAAAAGTGCACGAATTTGTGGGTTCGGCCGTAGCCCGTAAATCGATGGTCATAACTATTTGCAAGTTTTTGTCTATCCGGCTTCTGCGCAGAAAATCAAATCAAAAGAAATAGTCATATGTTTGATAGTTTTATAATACTTTTCGTTTTGTAATGTTAGATTTGTGTTTTTTTTAAGCGTCCATTAAGAGGCAAAAAATTCCTTGAAATTTTGTACAATAATGATACGAGTATATCACATGTTGAGGAATTATACAATGACCTCGAAGAATTCCCTTATTCGCTTTTTGAATGAATTGAAAACGAAATCAAAGAATCAACGACGAATACGATGAGATGTACCTAAAGATCTGCTGATGGTGACAGACCCAGTGTCACTAGTTCGGAGGAAAGACAACAAATATGTTTTCCTACTGTCTAACTGCTCGGGAACGATCAGCATTAAGGTTGTCAAGAGATGAGAGATAAAGATTCGGTCATACGTGTATGTTACAGCTTCAGAAAAAGTTATGAACTAATAAACCCATGGGAGACCTTTTTTTAAACAAGGAGATGGACACTGAAACTAAATTCTTTCTTTCTTTTTACATGTGAATGAATCAGTATTCATTTTATGGATATTCGCTTGATTGTGATGCCATAGGCCGTCCTAGGTGCGAAATACTGGATTTACTCGATTTTCGCTTCATAATCTTAGAAATGTTGGTTAAACCACCAAGAAAACGACGTCTGAGGCGTCTGAGTGATGTTTCAGATGATGCTTCAATTTGACGATACCAAATCTCCAAGAGCCCGCCAATTTCAGACTGCTTCAGACTGCTTCAGCAGGGCTATTACTCGTTGTATTAAATGCAACGTGTTCGTTACACGTCAAAATATTTTTTTCAAGCTTTTCCTTTAGATGTAGTTGAATTGAGAGTACTTTACAATTGTTGATTATTGTTTTTAATCATTCTTTAATCGTTAAGATAAAGAAGATTGTGATAATTATGCTAAATTGAATACTGATTACTTCATATGCTATGTATGTGCAGCATACACATGCATTGTTCTGTAAAATGTTGCGTTTTAGTCATATTATTTTACAAAACTCAATGAATTTGCACGTTTGTGCATTTCCAGATAGTTCCTGAACGTCACTTTCGTGCACGCGATTTTTTTTATGATAAAGGACACTAGGATTTTTTAAAACATTTTATACGCGTATTTTATAACAATTAAAAACGGTTCACATGCATTTTTTATGAATCTTTGCAAAATATTTTTCCCGGCCGTAAAGGGGTATTGGTTTTGCCAAATTACGGGGCAATGAAAAATTCGTGCCTAAAATACGGGACGACCCGTAAAATACGGGACATATGGTCACCCTATCACCCTATTCACATATATTTTTATATGTATGTTGCATTAGAACTGCCCGTTGTCAATTGACCTAGTTTTTCGAATCATAATTAGTTCTAGATGATTGGGTATGATAGGTACGACAAAATAAACAAAGTAAATGTATGTACATTTATGCTGAGGTTATGCAATCAAGAGAATTTGTATTGTATTGTTTTTTTTAGAAATTAATATGGAATATAACAGTTTCAAGATGTGCCTATCTTTACTTTTAAAATCTTTGGTTTTAGAGATGGCATATCATCAAATGATCAAATTCTATGCTCTGGCCTCAACATATGTATATCGTCGCCTAAAATCGTCGTTTTTCGTACCCATTTTTTTTAGTACCCATGCAAGCTTTGCTTAGTTTGGGGCTAAAACGATCTGTGTAAGATGTCCCCTAATATTTATTTATATATTATTGAATTTGTTTATAATTTGTTTGTTTATGTTTTGACGCCCGGTTTGGCCTAGTGGGTAGTGACCTAGTGACCCTGCCTACGAAGCTGATGGTCCCGGGTTCAAATCCTGGTAAGGGCATTTATTCGTGTGATGAGCATGGGTATTTGTTCTTGACTCATGGGTGTTTTCTATGTATTTAAGTATTTATAAATATTTATATATATATATATATCGTTGTCTAAGTACCCTCAACACAAGCCTTATTGAGCTTACTGTGGGACTTAGTCAATTTGTGTAATAATGTCCTATAATATTTAGTTATTTATTTTATGTTAGTTTTTGATCTCAATCATTTGATCAGTTCGTTGTCATCATATTGCACTTTCATAAGTATATCAACTATAAAGAATAATAAAAAATAGTTATTTACGATACAAGTGCACCAACGAAAAACGAAGAAATTCGCGACGAATGGTGATAAATTAAAACACAACCGAAGGGAGTGTTATAAATAGACACGAGTTGTGAATTACTTATTCGCACGTGTATCGTACGTTTTACAGTACATATGGTTCTTTAAAGTTTCGACATATGCACGGAAAGTGCTCATTCCAGCACGCGTACCATATGTACTGTAAAGGTTTTTTTTTTTTTTTTTTTTATATCCACTTTGAAATCTGTGTTGCTTTTTGGCTGCGAAACGTGGAGAGTGACTAAAGGCCTAACTAATAAACTTCAGGTCTTCGTCAACAAGTCCCTCAGGTCGATCCTTCGCGTTTTCTGGCCAAAAACCATTCGAAATGAAGACCTATGGAGTATATGCCGGCAAACACCCATTGACGAAGAAATTGCGACACGGAAAAGGAGATGGATAGGACATACTATTCGAAGAGGGGAAACGAATAATGCTACCATAGCTTTCGCGTGGAAACCGCCGGACGGAAGCCGTGGCTCCGGGCGTCCTGTACACTCTTGGCAACGGTCCGTCCAAAGAGAGTTACGAGCGGTCAGGTTGAGCTGGAGCGAGGCCAGAGGACGAGCTGAAGATAGGAAGGCGTGGCGCGAGCTTGTGAAGGCCCTTTGCACCTCTGGGGTGCTTTAGGACAACAACAACTATTGTAGTTTTTCTTGTTGTCCGATTTTACTAAGTTCTCGATTCTGTTCAATATAAGCGCTATTTCGCCGTATGTCCTACAAAATCTTCTTTTGAGTTACGATAACGTACAGTAACGTACGGAAAATTAAAATTACATACCTACATTTTTGGTGTCCCAAATTGGAAATCCATGTTTATTTGTGTTTAGAATGAGGAGTTTTTCAAACTTACCAAATGTTATCAAAATCTAACGAAAAACGATCATCAACAAATAAAACAATTGATCAAAATTAAATGTCCGGTAATGGTCCTAATTTAACTCTTTAATTAAGATTTGTTAACACATAAACATATTAACATACCATTTAACAAGGCAAATTCAATGAAAGCTTGGAATAACATTACTCTAGTTCTTGTTACCGATGACATCATTTGTGTTTATTCGCAAAACGTAACATAAACATAACTCATACAGTTTTATACTCTATGTATAAGTACATAAAGTCGTTTTCTAAACGTCGTCCAAGTTTAAGGAGACCATGTGTTCATTGTCTCAAACGTAGCCTGTAAAAGGTCAATAACACTAATTCGTATTAATATTTCATTATCATGATACGATTACAAAAGATACGTTGTATTCGGGAACCATTTTGAAATGATGGAGTCATATAGACAGTGGATATCATTTATTATGACCTTGGTTGTATTGTAGCGACCATTTGGATAACGTTAAATCCAAATCCAAATGAATTTAAAGCATACTTTATTAGTACAAGATTCGTGTGGATATAACGACTTCGGGTGTAACGCCGAATTCCGGTGTTTTTATTATTATTATGCGTTAAAAATTTTGGGTCCAGTCCCCGTGAAGTTTACTGGCTGACTGTTGATTACGGTGCTGGATAGTTTGCAAAATAAGGTCAATATACTTTCTTTAATGACGTCTTGGAGACTGTAAAGGTTGAATTTGGAATTCGGGTGTAGCGACGGTTTAACGAACCCTTTTGTAACAAATTCTTAGAAATCCCATGCAGTTATTGCGACCGGAGTTGGACGTCAAGGGACGAAGAGTACCTTATGTTTTGTCTAATTGAAATTTAGTTTTGATGGGGAATTATCAATAATGAACATCGAACTTATTGCTATTTTAGAGGCCATTGGCTATATAGAATCAGTAGAATATGAAAGATTTGTGATTTTCACTGACTCTCGAAGCTCTCTCCAGCATTTACTAAAATGTGCAGTTGATGTTAGAGGAAGTCCAACAGCATATGCTATTATTGACGCTATATTTAAACTACGTGATAAATCAAAACTTGTGGTCCTTCAGTGGATACCATCACACATAGGCATCTCAGGAAATGAGATAGTGGACAATCTAGCTAAAGAAGCATCATTTGATGGAGTGCCTATAACAGTTCAACCATACTTCACAGAGTACATACATTTAGTGAAGACAAACTGTCATATATTATGGAAAGAGCATTTTGATCAAAGGTCGGTGGAAAGGGGAATATGGTATAAAACCATTCAACCCGAGCCATGGAAAACCCCGTGGTTTGATAGTAGTGACCTATGTAGATCTCAACTTGTAACTGCTTTCAGACTTCGCTCCGGGCACATACCACTCAATAAATTTGCATTTTTAATGAGAAAAGTGCAGTCAACGGAATGTTCAGAGTGTGGTAAATTAGAAGATGTCTATCATATCATGATGGAGTGTGTTCGGAACGAGGACAGAAGGAATGATCTTTTGCTCCAAGGTATTAATATTAAGGAGTTGGACGGCTGTAACAGGATTTTAGCTTTCCCTCAATCAAGGGAGGCTAGAGCTCTGTTCAGTATGGTGATGGTGGGCATCCGAAGACGAAAATAATGATCTGTTTAGGTTTTAAATGTTTTAGTGTAAGAACACTTCTCGATGTGTACTATTGAGCGGCATCGTCTTTTAGGCTAAGCTCGTTAAATAAAGATAAAAAAAAAATGTTTTGTCTACATTCACAGATGTTTAGCAACTGTGGTCATGTGGTGACATTTTGTTTATAGGTAGAAATTAGCTAGGTAGGGATATAGCGTGAGCACTAGTTCGAAAAGTACGTTTCGTACAGGACACTATTTCTAGGCTATCTATCAATAGAATACTCCTAAAAATTTAATACTCTTCTACTATGTAATATAATGTAACTAGGTTCTTTCTCAAGGACTAGGTTCTTTATCAAGGACTAGGTTCTTTATCAAGGATTAGGTTCTTTATCAAGGACTAACAGTGCGAACAGTGTTCACGACCGGCCATGCTTCGCCGTGCTTTTAAATTCGAATACTTATTTTATTAAAATAATTTATGACTTGTGTATCTAATGGAAATTACAATTATCAATGGTTTTTATTAATTTCACTTTACCTCAAGATTTTTTATGATTAAGTATGTGTTTCTAACAATCTTAAGAAATGAAATGAAACCATGGAAACGAGTTATATCACGTATAATGTATTTATAATTTTTAGGCAGTTTTAGAGTGAGGCCAATTCAAGAAAATCGACTTCGATGGTATGGCCACGTCATGAGGCGACCACCAGACCACATGACAAGAAAGTTACTGGAGATGAGTGAAAAGTCTAGGGGACGCGGTAGACCCAAGACAACATGGATAGGGCTTGTCCAAAAGAACCTCAAAGAAGCACAACTAATACCCCAGACGACCCAGGACAGATACGCCTGGCGACGCCATATAAGGAGAACTGACCCCAAGTAAATGGAATAAAGCTAGGACGAAGAAGATAATGTATTTATAATACGTTCCAACTTTTCGAACGCTTTACCTCTATCAAAATAACAATTATTTTTCTTCAGTCACCCTTTGACCACGAACGCAATACATCCCAACGTTTCGAACCTTGTGGCTTGTATAGTGTTCATCCTCAACGACAGAGGAAAACAATGTATATTTACCTCTATCAAAATGACAATATTTTTTTCTCAGTGACGCTTTGACCAAGAACACAATACATCCTAACGTTTCGAACCTTGACTGAGGAAAAAATATAAAATTTACCTCTATCAAATGTGAACCAGTTTAAAAATAAATTAGACAAGCATATTATATCTGCTACTTGTTCATGATAACTATCTTTATGAATATTGGATACAGGTCATATCAGTTGTCAAACTGCTTGCCTGCTTACTAAATAATAATAATAAAATGAAATAAAGGGAATAATAATAAAGTTTAGAGCAGTGGTGGGCAAACTTTCTTCATGGGGGACCAGAAAGTTTAAGAAATTTAAGAGGAGGGCCAGAATTGCAGCAAAATTGTATTTTGATTTGTTAAATACTAATTATTTCATAGGACCGGCATCGGGCCGGATAAAAGCCTTTCGCGGGTCGGAGCTGGCCTGCGGGCCGTACTT
Source organism: Cydia pomonella (assembly GCF_033807575.1). Taxonomy (NCBI): domain Eukaryota; kingdom Metazoa; phylum Arthropoda; class Insecta; order Lepidoptera; family Tortricidae; genus Cydia; species Cydia pomonella. The sequence goes on from NC_084728.1 coordinate 10,300,991, forward strand.
TGCCCACCACTGGTTTAGAGCAATAGAGGTTAAATAAATAAACATGTTTGTTCCCGAGGGAGCCTCAATATTTACCTTTTACCACTTAGAGTTTTTCATTGTGTTACTGCCGGTACGAAGTTCATAAAGTCTTATTAATTAGACTGCGGTGAAATGAGCTGGATATTGTGTGTCTTATATATCAGACTAAGGCGGTTAAAAGGTTAATATACTTTTTTTTGCATTAGAAAAAAAGGTAAACAATCTTGACATGTCTTTTAATTGACAAATTATGGTAAACGATTTTTTTTAATAGTTATATTATTTATGAAAGTCTAAGTATTCAAAAGTGTTTTTTTTGATAAAAAGACATCAATATTGCTTACGTTCTTTCTAATGCTAAAATAAATAAGGTATGGCAAATTCAAAGATATTAATTGACTTGATATTAGACCCTAGTTTTTTTTTACTTGTTAAAATTATCAATTTAGACATTAACTGTGGTGACTAAATTAACCAATTACTGTTTAAAATAAATTTTGAATGAAGTTTTTAAGAAAGTCCTTCTGTGATAGCCTGATAGCCTGAAGATAGCCACATACTTTCATTAATTCCTCTGTTTTTCAGGATCTTAAGAATAAGTAAATAGTTTCAAAACTATAAAAAAAACCCACACATATTTCTAATGTTCACCAAATAATTAAACAAATCAGAATGTTTAACACTTTACAACACCTTTAAGCAGACCGTGACCATTATTTAGCAAAGGGGTCATAGTTATAAATACGAGTCTGTAAACACTTTAGAAATCCGGTGTTACAACATCGCGCGATACATCCACACATTATCGCATCTTAATTATCCACTGACGGTAAAAATCCTTGTCTTTTGTCATCAATCGACTCATAAAGTCAATAAATCATCTTAAGATGCTTCTGGGTATTTTCTATCTCGTAAAACGGTATAAAATTAATTCTTAAAATAATAAATAAAATCTCGATAGTACTTACAGTTTTTAAAAGTGAAGATGTTGAGTTTGTTCTGGTTTTGTTCGATGCGGTGTTACTTCATCACTTTAGCGTTAGTTTTAAGCTTATAATTAATTTAAACGGGCTGCTAAGTAGACCGTCGTTCAATAAACCTGACGTTTTTTTGACAGGTCGCTTGACTTGACTTGAGTCGCATCGGCAGCGTTTTTTTTTTTTTTTTTTTTTTTTTTTTATGGCATCGCGCTCCTGGCGCATTCAGCCAAACGAGTAAAACGGGGAAACGGAATTAAAGGATTACATTATAACGGATATGTCGGAATTTGGATAAGGATCAGGGAATGGTAATATATTATAATTTTATATTATGACGTGAGAGGAATGAATACAATGATTTAAATATATATGGAGAAGAATTATTAATATACAAGAGTGTTCTAATAGATGTGGGAAACGGAACTTTTAAATCTGACAGCTGTCTTAATAATATAGAACGGTCATACAGGTTACAATTACCTGAAAAGAATATATGATTAAGATCAGCGGGATCAGCTCCACAAATACATGCGGAACTGGCCACGCGATTTTGTAGTTTCAGGTGTTCCGGTGTACATACGTGACCCAATCTCATTCGAATTAACATACTGGTTGCAGGCTTTGGCAAAGAGATTTTAGCAAACCAAGGTTTGGCAGGAATTGATCTTTGTATGCTCCGATAATGTAACGCAGCGGCACCCGCACCAGATGCCCATAATTTTGTCCATTCCTTTCTTAGGTATATTTTAGGCAGTGCCAACAGGTCTTCAGCAACATTCTTAAATGGAAACATGTCTCCAGAACTAATGGCATCACGAGCTAAGTCATCCACCCTTTCATTACCTTTAATCCCTCTGTGTCCAGGGATCCAGGCAATGGAAACCGAGTAACCTTTAAGATGACATTTTTGCAGTAGACTACGGATTTGATAAATAATTGGGTTATTAGATTTAGATTTGAAAGGAAATTTAGATATTGATTGAAGAGAACTTAAAGAGTCTGAAAAAATGACTGTTTTTTTAAGATGCATTATGATGATAAACTCTAATGCTTTAAGGATTCCAAAGCACTCACCACTATACACAGAGGATTCTGGAGGCAATTTTATCTTTTGGTAAATATTAGATTGAATGTGAAGCACACCAATACCGACACAACCATTGATGGACATCTTAGAAGCATCTGTATACATATGGTTAGCACCCTGATAATCAGTATCAATAAAACTCAGAAATTGTTGATTTTGATCTATATCATTCTTTGATATACCTATATCCAGGAGAACTGGTGGAACTAGTATAAGAGACTCATATTCATGCTGAAAAATGGGAAGTGATGAAGAGCTAACAGTGGGAGCTGAAATAGATTTAAGTTTTTGAAAACTTTTGATTAAGCAAGGAGGGCTCTTGTGTTTCCAATAGTTGGATGTACTTATTTGAAGTAGAAGGTTAGACAAGATAATCCAGAGTTGGTGATTAGAGAATTGGGAGCAACGGAAAATAAATCTATCACAAAGATATTGGCGTCGTAAATGGAGCGGAGGCTCACAACACTCAACTTGCATAGCATTTATAGGGCTTGATTTCATGGCACCACAAATTATTCTCAAGGCTTTAGATTGAATATGATCTAGTTTTTGGAAGCCAACGACATATCCAGGCTCTAACAAAAATGTCCCATAATCTAAAATGCTTCTTATTAAGGCATTGTACATTAGTTTCATACAAAAAGGATGGGAACCCCACCATACTCCAGAAACACACCTAAGGATATTAATATTTTTTTCACATTTAGAAACTATGTACTCACAATGTGGGAGGCCTGTTAATTTACTATCTAAAATGACACCAAGGAATTTAGTTTTATCTTTTACTGAAATGGAGTAGTTATCAAATTGCACATTGATTGGAGGAGGAAATAGTTTTCTAGTAAATAAAACTACAACACTTTTAGGAACAGAAAGTTCTAAACCATTAGAATCTAACCATGACCTCAAGAAACATAAGGAACAAGTGACTGATCTACTAGCCTGTTCAGGAGAAAGATTTGATGAATAAAGTAATAAATCATCGGCATACTGTAAGACCCTAACAGTACCATTTAGAGATGACTCTAAATCAGATGTATAGATATTGTATAATAATGGACTTAATACAGACCCTTGTGGTAGACCTCTCCACACTAAACGAGAAATTCTATTGTTGTCATTTATAAGACTGATGGACCGTTCAGATAAAAGGTTTATTACAAAATGACTTAACATTTGTGGAATGCCTAACTTGAAAAGCTTTTCCTGTAACACTGAAACTAATACATTATCATAAGCAGCACTTATATCCAGAAAAGCAGCTACTACTGACTCATTTTTAGAAAATGCCAGTCGTATATCTGCAATTAATATTGACAAACTATCATAAGTAGATCTACCTTTACGGAATCCAAACTGACTATGAGATAATAAATGGTTCTTTTCAACAAAAAATTCTAGCCTGTTTTTAATTAAGTGTTCAGCTACTTTTGCAAATACTGAGGAAAGGGCAATAGGGCGATAGGAAGAAACATCTGATGCTGGTTTATTGGGTTTTAAAATAGGAATAACTATCTGGGATCTCCATGAATCTGGGACTATACCGGATTGGATAACCGAATTTATTATGCTCAGATAATAAGTAAGTATGCCATCACTGGCATTTACTAAAAATGAGTAAGGCACACCATCTTCACCAGGAGCACTATCTTTTAAATTGCTTAAAACACCTTTTAGTTCCTCCATTTTAAAAGGGCAATTAAAAGTGGAGTCTAAGGAAGGATCATATAAAAAGGTTGCAGGTTGGAACACAAACTCTTCAGGAACAGATGAAGGTGCTAGTCTGTCTATAAATTGTTGTGCAAGATTAGGAGGCAGTGTACGCCTTGAGGGTTCATTGAATGCATGTCTGAACCTTTTGATGTTGTTCCAAACTATGGAAGGTTTTACATTAGGATTGAGAGACGCACAGAATCGTCTCCAACCTTCATATTTCTTCCTACGTAACAATTTTTTAGTATCACGTGCGACCTGCATGTAAGACTCAAAGTTTTCAGTAGTCATAAAATGACGATAAAGTTTTTCAGCCTCCTTTCGTTGTTTAATGGCTTGGGAACAATCCTGATCCCACCAAGGAGGAGAGGGGATTTTATTAATTACAGTATTTTTTACAGGAAATACATCATCAGCTGCTTCTGTAATCACCCGGGCCAAAGCAACCGAGCAACCAACTACGTCAGTATCATCTAAACTAGGCAAAAACAATAATTTCTTCTCTACACAGCATTTAAAGTTTTTCCAGTCAGCATTACATAGATTGTATTTAAGCCTAGGGCTAGGTTTCGGAGATGGTCGTGTAGATGAAGGAAATGAGACTATAATTGGAAAATGATCACTACCAAATGTAGAATCTAGAGTTTGCCAGGTGAAAGAAGATGCCAGTTCAGCAGAGCAAATGGATAGATCAACAGCGCTGGGTGATTCTGTAGGCGCTGTACGGCGAGTTGGAGAGCCAGTATTTAGGACACAAAGATTGTGATCATCTAAGATTTTTAAAACACGATGTCCATTATAGTTGGATACTGAACTGCCCCAAAACTGATGGTGTGAATTGAAATCTCCTAGAATCAACAAGGGCCTAGGTAGAGAGGAAATTATTTGTTCTAATTCATTAAAAATAGAAGATGATTGATGAGGAATATATACAGAGAGGATGCAGATGTTATTTACAATGGCAGCAATAATTGAAAAATCATCACTATGAGATGGGAGATGAAGAGATGAAAATGATTCAGAATTCCTGACGAGTAAAGCTACTCCACCCCACCCGTCAGGACGGTCCTCTCTGAGGCATGAATAGCCAGTAGCTCTTAGAAGAGCTCCAGGCTTGAGCCATGTCTCAGATAGGGCAAAAACACAAGGTTTAAATTTATTTAGTAAATGAATGAAATCATGTTTTTTATTGATTATGCTTCTGCAATTCCATTGTATTATATTGTCCATTGTTTTTAATTGCAAATGTAAGAGAGTCAATCATAGGGGCAACGTGGGACGGTAAAGTAAGGTTTGGCTTGGACAAAAGAGTTCTTAAGGCCTCAATAGACTCAGCGATTACTAGTCGTTCTTCCTTTTCTGTTTCCTGACGTAGAGCACAACCGTTTGCAGGAGAAGGGATGGAGTATTCACTTATTATGGCCCGATGTGCAGCCACATCATAGCCATGGGTAGTCTTTTTAACAGAAGGACGAGGTTTCAACAAAATAGTTTTTCTGCTGCTATGGCTAGGAGGGCGCATATTCGAACTAGGGTTTGTAACTGAATTTTGAGCACTATTATGTGGTAAATTTGATTGTATATGTGGTTGTGACTTAACCATATCAGCAAACGATTTCGATATAGCTGGGTGCAGTTTAACGGCTTCTCCATAGGAGATGCAGTTATTTGCCATACTGACTTTAATTTCTTTTTGCCTTACATGTTCTGGGCATGACCTGTTTGTGGCAAAGTGAAAGCCATTGCATAAACAGCAAATGGCATCCTCCTCCTCCACTGCACAGGTATTTCCAGGATGCATTTCCCCGCACTTGAAACATTTAGGCTTCGAACGACAGTTATTTTTGGTATGTCCAAATTTACAGCATAAAAAGCATTGAATGGTAGGAAAAATGTACAATTCAACGGCAAGAGAGTTGTAGCATGAAAAGACTCGTTTCGGTAATACTTGACCGTCAAATGTCAATACAACTGTCTCTGAGGGTTGCCAGGTAACAGAACCGTTAACCACAACTCTGTGGTTCAAACGTCGTACTTTTAATACTTTTCCACACCCCATGGGCACGGAAATGTTGGAAACTATTTCCTCCTCCGACCACTGTGCTGGAATACCTCGAACCAAGCCCATACGGGTCACAGAAAACGACGGAATGTATGCGGTAAGATTTTCTGATTCAAGACACGTATCAGTAACAAATAAGTTTGCGTCAACGTAATTTGAAAACGACATCGCTATACGTGTCCTACCAATGCGCTTAACACTTCCATTTATAATGTTTCTGAAGCCTTTTTTTAGTAAAAATTTCCCAAAGGACACCGGGTGCAGAGATGATTTTGCATCTGTTTGTTTCATTTGTACGTGCACCGTGAAGGGAGCAACATCGGAAGATGAAAATAAATTCCTGCCAACCTTGGTATTAGAAGAGTCATTTTTTGTATTTAAGTTATCCGAAGAGTTTTTGGTAACCTGAATGTTAGAGTTTGAAGGAGCTTGGGTTTCTTGTATGATGTTCTGACAATCGCACGAATAGTCCCCGCCATTATTTTTCCTTCTTTTTTTATTACATGTTTTGCATCTTTTGTGACTCTTATTTCTTTTCAATTCACTTCTGCTCCCCACAGAAGAGTCCGTGTCCATTGCTGAATCGATAATAACATTACTTCCGACCTGGAGGTTATCACCTCCAGGGTCGGGAGGATCGTCATCCCCCATTACATATATACGAAAAAACTTACCAACTACGACGAAATTACACTAATTATATATACAAATACAACAATATATACAAACTATGTGAAAAATTATATACAAATTACTGATTCCCTGATCTATAATATTAAAATGGAAATTAAATTTACAAGAAACCTAAAACTGGACCGCCGCGTTTCACGTTTCCCGCGCTTTTTTCATCGGCAGCGTTTTCAGTCGTATGATGGGTGCTGCATGCTATGTTGCCATCATAGTGTATGTATTCTTCATACTTCACAAATAATTTTCAATTCAAAACCTATTGTTTTAATGTATGACAACAGCAAAATTAAGTTTCATTAATATGCTTTCAATACATTACTCAACATAGTTTCAGGTATAAATGTAATGATTATTACAGATAAAAATATATCTTAATTAACTAAGTATCGTAAGTTACCCTTGAAATAGGTATTCAACCTCAAAATGGCAACATAATTTATCGTTCCGAATCACGTACTTATATTGAATGGTAGTCAATTTTGTATAATTTATTTAATTATTAAATATTACCTATTCTTCATCTTTTATAAATAACGACAATTTAATAAATTGTTAGTTTCAATAGAAGCATTTAAATAGTACGTTAAAGATATTAAAGGGAACCATTTTTAGCAGCTGTTAGCACTTCGTGAAATGAAACACTATAACTTTATTTACATTTTCATTCATTTATTTTTCGATTTGCCTTGATAAGTGTTAAAATCAGTAAATTCTTGTGCAAACAGAGAATGGCCACGGGTGTTACAAAAATGCAAGTCCTATCTATGTACAAAAATCTGATGAGGGAGTCGCAGAAATTCGCTAACTATAACTTCAGGTATTTCACAATCGGTATCCTAAATTACATAACCTATATTCAATCAATCAATTTTTACAATTTATTTCAGAATTTTGACTTTTGTACGTAGATTTATTCGAAATCCTAAAACTCGGCTAATTAATTAATTATAAGCAATTTATAAATATATATTCTCAGTTTTATCTGATTAGTTCGTTGGTGTTTGTTTTGCTGCCTTTAATATTTACATGTTTAAATAAACAACTTGAAGCCATTTTTAGTTGTCTTCGCTAACTTTTTATAGGCAAATGCGTACTTACCACTATTAAAAGCGTATTAACACTAAAATGTTGTATAAGGACAGTTTATTTTATATCATTTTATTCTAGTCTGTAAGTATACTCAGTTTAAATCCTTATCATCATTAATTTTCAGATCGTACGCGCTACGTAGAGTCAGAGATGCCTTTAAAGCCAATAAGACGTTGTCAGACCCCAAGCAGATCCAGAAAGAATACCAATTTGCTAAGGAAAATCTTGCTATCATCAGACGCCAAGTAAGAACACTTTTTTTCAATTTTAATAATTTAGAAATGTGACTAGTTATAATGGAAAGTAGTTATTTATTATTATTCCTTATATTTATTTCTCTTCTTAAGTTAGGTTGTTTATAACATGAATATAAAAGTAAAATACAAAAACTTGTACAAAAACATTTCCACATATTATAAAAAACCTAACCTAGGTTGGTCCGTGCCGTGTCCAAGATGCCTTCTGCATCTGACCCTTGATCCAACCACCTCGTGAGAGTCTGTCAAGGTGTTGTTCAAGACTTCACTATGAAACCATTCACTAAAATGAGTATCGAGACAATGATTGTCATATCGAAGCTACATTATGAAGAGCCACATATGACTCTGTTACGCCCAACCTAGATATGCTACACTGCTGGGAATGGGTCTTCTCATAGTAAAATAATAGGTTGTAGTTCCCATACTAACCCCATGCAGTTGTTGACCTAACAGAAATTGTTCACATATAACAGTTTTGAATGATTCATGTGTATTTTCTCTAGACTTTTTTAACCAAGTTATTGATTGTGATTACCTTTTGTATTATTTTCGAGTTCATTTCAATGCAGTTACATGCATCTTGTTCATAGGTAACTGAAAATAACAGATGGGTGTTAAAGTTGTGTAGCCACTTGTGTTGTGTACCACACTGTCTACCCAACAGCCACCCCCCACCAGTAAATAGTTTCCATTGTTTTTTTTATATTTAACAAAATATTGTTTTTTTTTTAATACCACAATGGTGGCAAGCAAGCATACGGCCCGCCTGATGGTAAGCAGTCACCGTAGCCTATGGACGCCTGCAGCTCCAGAGGTGTTACATGCGCGACCCTTTAAAAATCTGTACACTCCTTTTATAAAGAACCTTTTTTATGGAGTTCAAAAGTGGATCAAATTATATTTCTGCATTTGCACTTTCACAGCAACTGAGTAGAGTGAGGGCTTGGAACAAACTTCCAGAAGACATGATTACAGCACAAAATTTGAACCAGTTTAAAAATAAATTAGACAAACATATTTTATCTACTACTTTCATGATAACTATATTTATGATTACTGGATACAGGTCATATCAGTTATCATTCCTACCTGCCTGCTTATTAAATAATAAATATAATGTAATAGTCATCATATCAGCCCTTTATCGCCCACTACTGGGCATAGGCCTCTCTTCCAGTACGCCACTTGTCCCGGTCCTGAGCTAATCTCATCCAGTAGTGACCCACAATCTTTCGAATGTCGTCAACCCAACGACCCGACATATGTAATGGTATTTACCATTAACCCTTTAAAGCGCAAAATCCCTATTGATTCTGGCTAAAATATGTAATCATTATATTAATCCTTTTCCAGGCCAGACCAATCTACAAGGTTTTCCCAAAAAAGCCAAATATATTCCAATTAATCCAGCTTTGATGATTCATTTGAAGACAAGTAACATTTCCTGAAAGTGTAATCTAATTTGAACCTTAAATCGGAATGCTAAAGTTGAAATTCTAATGGCGTGTATGTGGTCGATAAAACCTACTATGACTGGAAAAGAGTTAACATTGCAAATTAAAGAGTTAATAATTAATAAAGTCTATTTCTTGTTATTTCAGGCAGCAATTGGAGATATGTACCAGACAGAGAAACTAGTTATCGAGAACATCCGGTAAAACAAGTTGTACCAAGTTATAACAACGGAGAATATAGTTAGTTATTGAAAACATAGAAATCACAAGTTGTATGAGAAGTTAAGTAAGTCAGTCAAGTTAAATTACCCCTTTTCCAGGCACAGTTCTGCCCTGCTAAGGCAATCGGAGGTACCGTCAACCGGGGTGAATAGGGACGGCTAGGTCGAATATGGACAAAACTTAAAATGTGATATACCTGACAATTAAAAAAATACTTACACAGATTATATCCTTCGATTGAAAATAATAGTAGATTTTGTATGATGCAATTTATGTGGGTATTTTCTAAGAAATTATCAGATAAATCACTTTTAAAGTTTTGTTCCTATTCACCCCAGCTGTCTCTATTCACCCCGTATCTCTAATTAAAATCGGTATCTCTGAATGGGACATATACTTTAAATTCTGTATCTTAAAATTCAATTTTCACAGTCTTTTTTTGATAAATGTGGGCAGAGTATGATTTATTAACCTCATACATGTCGAGACAATATTAACCTTAGCAGTCTAATTTAAGGTTCAAATTAGACTGGACTTTTGCAAAATGTGACTTGTTTTCAAATGGGACTTATTGGAATAGATTTCTGCAATCTAGCAAAGGAATAAATCAATGGATAAATTAAATTTATAAATCCTAGTATAATTACAAGTTTCTAATTATATCAGACATAAAAATGAATCAATAGGTATTTATCTTAATAAAAAATCTGCGATCTGCGATTTAAAAAAAATATGCTTCTTTTCTCTACCTTTTGCCTAATCCCAAAAATAAACAATATTTTCATTCTTACTTAATAACCGGGTCCACACAGAGCGAGCATACGCGCGAGGCAATTTCCTCACGCACAAACCGGTTAGTGTAGACGTGCCTCGGCCAAGGCGGCGCGTACGTTTTCCTCGCCCGAATGCGCCGCCTCGGCCGAGGCACGCTCGCTCGCTCTGTGTGGACTCGCCTAATATTGAAACATATCAGAAGCGTTTTAAAGGTCTGTAGAAAATATTTGTTAGTCAAACAAGGTACCTTATAGTTCGTTAAGTAAGAATGAAAATATTGTATATTTTTGGGATTAGGCAAAAGGTAGACTTGAGAAGCATATTATTGTTTAAATCTCATTTTATGGGATTTACCCACGAGTCGACAAAGTTTTGAGATAAACCAACCACAATAAAATCACCAGTTTTAGGAATCGAATAGAGCCGTAAAAATTGTCTTAGAACTCTTGTGTTAATATTTTGAGTAATCTGAAGAAAGAAGAGAAAAAGCCGTAGGCGGCTCGCGAGCCGAGGTTTGCTGACCACTGATATAACCCCATCTCATTATGGACTAAAGCAAAGTTTGGATACCTATTGCTTCAATTAAAGATAAAGATAGTTTAATATTCAAGTAGGCATTTTACAATGCGCTTATGAATTTTAAATCCTGTATTATACATATATTTAACGTAAAACCTTTACATTTCATTTTCAAATCGAGAACGACGAGAACCGTCTTTTGAATTCGATTTTTGAAGGAGTTTTTTGTGTTTAACTGTTTAAGTAAGTACCTTAAATGTTGGTTAAAAACGAATAATACCATCCGAGACTGACTGCAAAGTTCTTAATTTTAATTTCCCGGTTAAGACAAATTGCACAACACTTTCGCGTTCTCAAGTTGTTCAGAGTGAAACCGAAGAAAACCGGTTTTAACCGGTTAAGACATATTGCACAACACTTTCTCGTTCTCAAGTTGTTCAGAGGGAAACCGAAGAAACACTTTCGCGTTCTCAAGTTGTTCAGGGCGAAACCGAAGAAAACCGGTTTTAACCTGTTAAGACATATTGCACAACACACTCGCGTACTCAAGTTGTTCAGAGCGAAACCAAAGAAAACCGGTTTTAACTATCTACAATGTTAACGTAAAATCTTACAACATTTCTTGTAACAAGTTGTTACACTTGTCTATTTGCTGAGGGGACAAAATAACAAAATAATTCTTCAAAAATGACAATTACTCTATAAACATTGCTACCTCATTTACCTTTCATGATTCGCCTCTGATTTTAATTTTTTTTATATATGTAACTAACCTAAATTAACAACGGTAGACTCGGAGGCAAGCCGGAGTTGACTTCTTTTTTATCCAAACCACATGTAAAAAACCTAATTTGCCTCAAAATAAGCAGATAATTTGATTGTTTGGACACACGCCACTTATCTTTGTTTTATTTGCCTCCAGGACGTATTTAAAAAGACACTGTATTAATTATTGCATTTTTGTAATTAGTGACGTTTAATTTAAGTTGATATTTAAATATAAATATATGAGAAGTAATGTTTTGATACTAGTTTTTTTCTTATTCTTGACTTAGTTGTCTCCTCTCAATAACCCCATACGTAAAGATATATTTATAGAATTCCTGTTATAAGTTTTTTGCTATACTCTGTATCATTAGGTACTTAAATATAAGTAAACAAACAATTTGTATATTTTCAGGTAGTTATAACATTTATTGGTTAACCAACCAAATACAAAACCGCCTGGATCTGTCACTGAAAGACCTGATTTTAACCTACATTATTTGATCATGTAATATTTTCATCTACCCTCAACTGGCTTAAGAAGCCATTTGAGGGTAGATTTTGTTTAATTTTATTTAAATACCTAAAGATACAGAGTATATATCATACCTGTTATCACAGACTAGTAAATGTTCAAGACGAACAACCTCCATACAACACCTCGTGCCTCGCGTGTTTCAATATTTTTCAATTTTAGCTATATATGTATAAACGTATAAAATCTGCCACCTTTGTTTTATGACCTAAACGTACAATCAGACTATCTAGGCTCGCTCTCATATGCACAAAAGTACAATTAAAGCACAATAAAACATTTTAAGCATATTCTTAATTCACTCTTTATACGGCATATGGGTCATTTTGCGACAAGTGCAAAATCATGGAAATGAATTACCTCTGTATTAAAGGCTGAATAGCGCCATCTAGTTTAGAGATTTGAAATCCTTTTTTAACGGCTAAATGCTTTATTTATGCTTATGCTTTAAATCTAATTTTGTGATTTTAACTGCAGTTAGTCAAGGCCAATTTTACGTTTTGCAATTAGGGATTGCAATCCGGTCCGGCGGATCCGGTAATCCGGCCGGATCCGGCACTTTTCAAGAGCTACCGGATCCGGTAAAATAAAAAAACGCTTAAATACAGCACGCGCTGTGCATTTTAGATGAGGAAAAGGCGACGGGTGAGAAGTATGAAGTTAAACAGAACAAAAAACGAATGAAAAGTTTGAATTTAGTAAGATATTTATATATATATATTTATTATGACGATAAATGGGAACAGAAGAGGATTTCTTCTTCTTTCGTGTTGGTGGCACGATATGACGATTACATAAATACTGTAATAGAAGGAAAAATTAAAGGATGCAGATGACATGGAAGGCATTTGTAATTTATGCTAAAGAGAAAGTTAATGTTGTGATAGGAGATTTATAATAGTAAACAAATGAGCAGGATTAAGTCGGCCGTACTCTAACGACTAGAGTTGGACTCATCAATATTTAGTTTACTTCGATTATATATATATATATATAATTAAGATAAAATATTGATTCTTTACAATCTCATTCAATCTTATGCGATTTCCTTTATCTCCTGGTACATGCTACTCTACGTGTAGCCAATTCTTTAGTTCATCCAAGTAACTTTTCGTAGGGAGTCCCTTTCCGCGATGGTTTTCAATCTTATACTCTATTATTTTTCGCATGAGATCGTCGTGTCGTGTTTTGTTCCCTATAATTTGATCAATATACTTTCCTGTAAATTAAAAAAAAGTTCTTTTTTCTTAATCATAGAGTCTGCTACATTCTCGGACAAAAAATTAAAGCAAGATGATACTGGAGCACATTTAATATCATTTTGGTTAAAAGTAAACTATCTTCCTTTCTTACTAGAATGGATGTCAACGTTACAAAGAATTCAATCAAAGAACAGTAACAAAAACATGTCCTTTCAAGGAGTTCCAATTCCCACCCCACATCCCATCATCGGGCTTGGAAACTAATCAAATTTATAATTGTAATCGAAAATTTGAGCACTTCTGAATGGTTAAATATAATAAATGACCGATTTCATATTTTGTTATTAAACTGATATAGACATTGTAACACTTTTTAGTGTTTTTACTACCAAGTTCTATTTTATTGTTAAGAAGTTATTTATTAACTTCAAATTATAGATTTACGAATACGTATAACGCAAAAAACTAGAAAAATATGACATTTAATTAACTTCAATATCCCTATACCAAACCGGATCCGGCCGGAATAGGGCCAAAATCCGGCCGGATCCGGCCGGATTGAAAATCAATCCGGTTTGCAATCCCTATTTGCAATCATAAATAATATATTAGTATGCCTTTTGGCATTAAGTCCGCCTTTTGTACGATAAGTTTTCTTTTGTGCGATTAAGTTTAAATAAATAAATAAATAGCAGTAGGGTGGCATACGCAAATAGGGTCCACACAGAACGAGCATACGCGCAAGGCAATTTCCTCGCGCACAAAACGGCCAGTGTAGGCGTGCCTCCGCCGAAGCGGCGCGGCGTTTTACTCGCCCGAGCGCGCCGCCTAAAATTTAAAAATACTTAATATTTCATGTCATATTAAGATACGTTATATATCTAATGTCATAAGAAGATACTAAGAACTAAAGTTTCAAAATACCTAATATTGAATGTCATCTACAACATTGACGTTTCGCGTGTTGTATGGGGGTTGGCAATATTTTTTATGTACTAGACTGCTATTATGTACTCAATTTTGATAAATACTTGAAAGCTCACAAAACTCTATAACTATATCGATCTCCATAAGGCATATAATTTACTATCGGAGTTCTGCGACAAGGGATTGCAAACTTAAGATGCATGGCACGTCGGTGATGCGCTATTGGTCGATAGTTTAATCGCTGAGCTGCGATTGGTGGATGCGCCATTAACCGGTAGCTGATTGGTCGAGCTGGGTAGCAACGCCGGTACCGAGGTTCAGCCCGCTGAGGTTGGAGTTCCACTTCGCTTGCCCCGTTATTGGTACCTAGTGAAGAGTTCTTATCGGGACAATGTAAGGCGTATTCGGATAATTCCGACTTAAGGTCAATATGGAGAAGACCGTCTATCAGATAAGAGCGTTTACATGCTCTTTCGTCGCTTCTAATTGTGTTTGTACACAAATCGACTTATCTTTTTTCTGACTGTCTGAGCTATGTACGTATACAAATACGAGTTCTTGCCCTGTGACCGTCTTTCAAACTAACAATTTTATATACCGATCTTCCCCACATTAACCTCACTTCAAAATGTCAGCAAATTCCGAAAATAACCCATAAAACGATCATATTGGAGTCGATTTTTGGAATTATCCGATATTCTGAACTTTTCGGAATTACCGAAGTATACCTTATAGGGAATTTGTGAATGTAGAAAAACAATTTATTCTTACTCAGAATTTTATTAAAATAGAAATTTGGCATTTACAATTAAAAGTTAACAGATTCTAGTAAATTTCATAATTTATATTAAACGGGAAGTCTATGAAGCAAATTTTAGGTTAACTCAATGTAAGAGGGTTTAATTTTACGTTAAATTAACACTAAACTAGACAACAGCTTAAAAAAGGTTTAATTTAAGGCCTGAGTGGACGCTGCAAGCGGAGCGTTCGGCGGGGCGTACAGCGTGGCATCGGGCTCACAAGCGCTATGAGCAGCGTGCACTAAGGCCGCTCCTATACGTTTGCATTTGTTTAACATGCACGCCGCACGCCCCAACTCAAACGTCCACTCAGGCCTTAAACTTAGACGACTACGCCTTACATGACTACGGAAAAATAGAGAGAATTTTTATAATAAACTAGCGAAAGCCGTCGGGATTTTTCCTTAAATAAGCGCTTTTAGTTACCCCAATGCACCTTACAAAAATATCTTTATAGTCAGACCAAGATAAGTTGCCAGTGATTTTAGTAGCCCATACAGTGCAAGTGTTATTTGAAACGTCAAACTTCGTCTGTCTGGCTCTACCAGACTGAACTGTCTTTTTTTTTATATATCAGACATGGGACCAGTGTCATGTCCTGATTCTTTAAAAAAAATGCCTCGTCCCGTAAAGTTAGCGATACAATTTGGGACAACTGGTAAAAAAAATACGTGTCCCGAATTTGGTAACCATAGGCCAGACTCCAAATCGGTTTTTCAGGCTGTTATATTAGTACTTGTATTTTTACCGGTTTTTATTCAAACCGGTTTTTCAGACTAAGGCTATTCGCTAGCTTATTCAAGTCACTCACATTTTAAACTTATTGTACTATTTTAAAACTGATTTATTTTCGCTATAACACTATTTGGAAAGACATCGCTTTTAGCGACAATTCCGCCTATTGTGTTCGGGTGAAAAACTTTTTAGTACGATTCAAGATTATGAGACTTTCCTGTGGGCATTATAAAAAAGACTGTTATTAAGGCATAACTTTCATATTTTAGCTTTACGTTATGTTGTTTGAAGAATGTCTTACTATACAAATTGCTGAGGCCTAGAGGTCCGTTCTAAATAGAGCAGGGATGCCTAAGCGGATCATCAATGAAGATTTGTTATTATTATTAAAAACTTTTGTAAAAGGATTTATTTTTCTAAATAAGGATCAAATTACAGTACGACTTGTCACTCAATGTCTTTTTAAGGATTGCCATTGGCTGCTGTCGACGGACGTTATATACTGGGACGATCGTTGCCGATCTTCAAATTTCGGAGGTCATCGGCCGTCCGTGACTATAAGACTTTTGTAATGTCCACAGAAAAGATGCCGGTTTTCCCGAACTTTTTGACTCGTACCTACTATAGTTCTGTTTATTTTTTAATATTTATCTTTTACTCTATTTATTTCCAATAAAACGTGGCCGTTTCCACTGTAACCGGATTAGTATCCAAGATCCTACCGATTTCGCCAGTAAGGTACCTCCGTACTAGTCATGCCTTACCAAAGTCATTGCTGTCTTCAATCGACACAGCATTTCCCTCTGGGATTCTGCTGAACTTCTTCTCTTCTCTTCTGTGCTTCCTTCTTCCGTGTTTAGATTTCTTCTTCTTGTGGCTTCGCTTCTTGTGTTTGAAATCTGGTTCCGCCGAGTCCGGCGATGGTTTCTTGTGGTCCGCATGGTCTGTATCTATAGGTACCATGTAGGTTTCATGGGGTTCCTGTAAACAGTTTAACTTTCAATCTAAAGGGAATTGAAAACCAGTTGGACAACGTATGATCTAAGCTAATCCAATTCGCATAATCGATCGAGTGAGAGGAGCTAATGGCAAAAGTCAATTAATTTCGTGATAAACTTTAGTGTAAATTAATTTTTAAGAAGCAAAAACGTCAACGAACGATTCTATTAAGCTTAGAATAAATTTAAAAATGGAAAAATTACTGCCTTGGATGAGACATTAACTCACGGCCTCTGTGTCACCCAAGTCAGTAATTTTTCCACTTTTACATTTAAACTTTAGTGTACTTTACTGTAATGGTAAAAGCGTAGGTGATGTAAATCTTAGGCAATATTTCTTAAAGATTTATCCAAAAGGTTATGGAGTTAGGAGGTCAAGGTCAGCGTCCTTGTTATACTCGTTTACAGAGCTCGGAGCCGATATTGATATACCTGGTAAATACCGTTACAAAACCGTTAAATTATTTCATTAATTCAAATCCGGTTAATTGATGGAACGCAAACTAAAACCGGTAAGAAGAGGGAACAAAATTCAACGATATTAACAGGTATTTCAATACCGGTTCCGGTCCCTGTTGAAGGCAAAATTTAGTGAAATTAATTGAAATGAAGGGTAGCACTCAGCATGCGCTGTGACACATGGTGCATTCCCTTTTCTGTATCCTTTGGGGTTGTCTCCGATGAACAGTGGGATCTCGGTGGTGGTGTCTAGCACGGCGCGGAGATATTTGCTTTGTCAGGATAACAGACCTTAGAGCCCTTGTTCTTGGACCTCCGAAGCAGGTTGACTGGGGACACTTAAGTAGCCTTTCAGGTTGTCTCCTATGAACAGTGGGACCTTGGTAGTGGCGTCTGCCACAGCACGGAGATATTTGCTGAGGATAACAGACCTTAGGGCCCTTGTTCTTGGACCTCCGAAGCAGGTTGTTACTGTGGTCGCCGAAGTAGCCGTTGAGGTCGTCTCCAATGAACAGTGGGACCCCAGTGGTGGTGTCTACCACGGTGCGGAGATATTTGCTTTGTCAGGATAACAGACCTTAGGGCCCTTGTTGTTCATGGACCTCCGCAGCAGGTTGTTACTGGGGTCACTGAAGTAGCCGTTCAGGTTGTCTCCGACGAACAGTGGGACCTCGGTGGTGGTGTCTGCCACGGCGCGGAGATATTTGCTGGATCCTTCTTGTGGAGGGAACCTGGGGAAAAAAATTGAGTAACCGAAATTACGCGACTTAAACTCAAAAAATTACGCTCGTACTTTTAAGAGAAAAACTTTTTGAGTATTATTGCGTGCGAGCGTGTTAAAAGTTGAATGTCCTATTCGAACTACCCTTTGAACGCCACGCCTATCGTGCGCGACGCGACATTGTGAACCTTATTGAAATGCAAGAGGAATGATATTGGGCTGCGCGCGTCAGTTGACGTCTTTGGCGGTCAATGGGCTAAAGAAATATACTTCAATCGGTATCAACATAATTCACAAATTAAACCTTATATTTTGTATCCAATAATAGACGGTCGACGGTCCCGGGTTCAAATCCTGGTAAAGGCATTTATTTGTGTGATGAGCACAAATAGGTATTTGTTCCTGAGTCATGGATGTTCTCTATGTATTTAAGTATTTGTATATTATATTATATTACATTATTCAACGAGGGGGGGTGGGTTTAGGGTCGGCAACGCGCATGTATCTCCTCTAGAGTCGCAGGCGTACATAAACTACGGAGACTGCTTACCATCAGGCGGGCCGTATGCTTGTTTGCCACCGACGTAGTATAAAATATATATATATATATATATCGGTGTCTGAGTACCCACAACACAAGCCTTCTTGGCTTACCGTGGGACTTAGTCAATTTGTGTAAGAATTAGAGATGCAACGAATAGTGGCTTGGCCGAATACCGAATATTCGGCGGAGCCATCGGCCGAATAGCCGAATATTCGGCGTGCGCTTTGCAAGTTGATACTTATTTCTCGCTGTAGGCAGTCTTTGGTAGAAATTGCGCTTATTCTGCACGCAGTGTGTATTGAATTGCGGACATTGCGGTGCGTTAGATTTCGTCGTGTGTGTAAAAAAAATTAGTATTATTTTTTTGTCATGATTTTGTACTATCTATGAATATAAACGTAGTCTGAAAGATTTACCTATACCTACCTATTGATTACTTGTAGTTTGTTACTTTTTTACCCCTCGTTTGCCGTTATCTACGTGTTAACGTACTATTCGGTATTCGGCCGAATATTGAATTTGTGGCGGAATAGGCCGAATACCAAATAATGGCCGATTTTTCGTTACATCTCTAGTAAGAATGTCCCTATAGTAGTTATTTATTTATTTACATACCTGTTATAGTTGTCAGAATTAGCCTGTTTCGCTTTCGGCTCAGCCTCTTTCTTCGCTCGTTCCCCTCTCATTCTGTAAATCACATTTATTAAAATAGCATGTAAGAATTGGGACTATCTTACAATAGTTTAGATACCCAATATATCCTCAAACTGTAGGTAAGTCTTTCGCGTGCTTCTGGTAGTTCAGATGACCGAACTACCAAAAGCAAGTTATTGATATTTTTCATTCGCGCTCGGACGAGGAAAACGCGCGCGCCGCCTCGGCCGAGGCATGATAGATAAATTAAAAGAATGGAGGAATGAATGGTTAAAATTTCACCTTTCTTCCTGTCTTCCTGTTGCCCTTACGGTTGAAGGTGTTGAATGAAAGAATGAATGATTGACAAATAAATTAAAAATGAATGAATGAGTGAATGGAGGAATGAATGGTTAAAATCTCACCTTTCGACGCTTTGTATTAGGCTGCTTCTCGCTCATCTGTTGGACCACGTTCTCAAATGCGCGTTTCAAATAACATTAACTAAGTTGGAGCGACGCCGGCTTGTCTTCCTGTTTCTCTTACGGATGAATGAATGCATGAATGATTAATAAACGAATTACGAATGAGTGGATAGAGTAAATCTCACCATTCGACGCTTGCTATCTGAGGCTGCACTTACTCGCTCATCTGCAGCATAACGTTCTCAATATCGCGCATGCGCGTTCCGATAGCATTAACTAAGTGTTGGAGTGACGCCGGTTTGTCTTCCTGTTTCTCTTACGGTTAAAAGTGTTGAATGATTATTGGACGAATGATGAATGAATGAATGAATGGTTAAAATCTCAGATAAGATAAGATAAGATAAGATAATCTTTATTGGTAGCGTACTGGTACAAGTCAAAAAACAATTTTGTACAACAAACATACAAATTCCACATTACAGGATACTTATTTCGTACGAAATATTAGTAATGTCAGTTATCCTTAATAAAATAAAATAACAATATTATATAGTCAGTGGCAATTCCATCATTTCATTAAAAGTATAAAAGTTTTTTGTGAGTAGCCACGATTCCAAATTTCTTTTAAAAGATTGGTGAGATGTTGCATCTCTTATATTTTCTGGGAGGCGGTTGTATATCGCGGGGCCTGTGACGTACACCGACTGTTCTGACCTTGTGAGTTTGTGAAGCGGTGCAACCAGGCGGTCTCGATGTGCATTGCTTCGTAAGTTATGTGAGGTCACTATGCCTTTACGTTTAAACTTACTTATATTTGTGTAGGTAAAGGTAGCAATTTGAAAGATTACCATGCTTGGTAGTGTTAGAATGCGTAGGTTTTTGAAGTGGTCGCGGACTGATTCATCACTGCGGATACCTATGATGCTCCGCACTGCGCGCTTCTGCATTCGAAAGGCACGGTCACAATCCGATGCTCGGCCCCATAGCTCAGTGCCATATGATAGTATGGAATGAATGGTAGCGAAATAGCATGATCTGACTGTATCCCTGCTAGCCGTCGATGCAAGGCGTCGCAGTGCGTAGCATGCTTGACCTAGTCGTCCACATACAGCATCGATGTGTTCCCGCCAAGACAAAGAGTTGTCCAGCACAAAGCCGAGGAGTTTGGTTGTCGCTACTTGTTCAATTTTTGTGCACCCCGCGTGGATCTTGAGGTTAGTGCTAGGGTGGCCATTTAGACTGACTCGTAGGAAGCAGGTCTTTCCCGTGTTAAGCGCTAGACCGTTTTGCGTAAACCAAATGTGCAATCGATTTACGGTGTCATTTAGAGCCTCTTCGAGCAGTTGTTCGTTCGTAGCTGTGATCACTACGGTCACATCGTCAGCATACATAAATACTTCGGCCCCGTCGAGGGCCCCCGGTAAATCGTTGAGCAATACTGTGAACAGTGTATTAGATAAACAGGAGCCCTGCGGGACCCCCATTATGCTGCTTTGTTCTGCAGACCGTACTCTTCCTCGATCCCCGACTACGGTTTGGGTTCTGTTCCTCATGAAGGACACTAGTATACTGAGCGCGGGTCCGCGGAAACCGTAGTGATCCAGCTTGGCCTCGACGAGACTGTGGTCCGCGGTGTCGAAGGCGCGCGAGAGGTCGCAGCACAACACGGCCGCCTGCTGGTCTGCCTCGCGCGCCCTCAGCACCGCCCACACCACCTCGCGTACTAGGTCCGTTTCAGGTTTCGACACTTTCTAACGTAGGCTGCACCTTCTTGGTCATCTGCTGCGCAACAATCTAAATATAGCGCTTGCACGTTCCGATAGCATTAACTAAGTGCTGGAGTGACGCGGGCTTATCTTCCTGCTTATCTTACGGTTGAAGGTGTTCAATTAATGAATGAATGAATGATTGATAAATAAATAAAAGATGAATTAATGGTTAAAATCTCACCTTTCGACGCTTTCTATCGGAGGCTGCACCTTTTCGCTCACCTGCTGTACAACATTCTATATATAGCGCATACGCGTTCCGGTAGCGTTAACTAAATGTTGGAGCGACGCCGCCTTGTCTTCCTGTTCCTCTTACGATTGAATGAATGAATGAACGAATTACGAATGAGCGAATGGAGGAATGAATGGTTAAAATCTCACCTTTCGACGCTTTCTATCGGAGGCTGCACCTTCTCGCTCATCTGTTGGACCACGTTTTCAATATCGCGCATGCGCGTCCCGATAGCATTAACTAGGTGTTGGAGCGACGCTGGCTTGTCTTCCTGCTTCTCCTCTGATTCGCCGTTGGAGGGCTGCTCCGCCTTGAACAATTGTACCTAATTTTTCAAAAAAATTAAATTATTATACTTAATAGTTTTAATATTTAACATGGCAATCAAAACATTTAATAAGTTAAACCAAGACATTAAGGATTGTAAAGATTTAAGATTATTTGACAAAAAAGTAAAAGACTTCTTTTATTAATAGGCCGTATCACACAATTAATGAATATTTCGCGAATTCACTTGACTAATTACCTACTCCTCACATTATCATGATTTATTATTATTTTTACTTAGTCCTATTTAATGACATGTACGTACCCCTTAATTTTAAAATGCATAACTCCCATACATACCTAAACTTAGAATAATCAGTTTTAGCATGTAAGTACTTTAGAGTATATTTTATAATTTTATTTGCATGTATTTATACGTGAAAGCAAATAAATGTTCTGATTCTGATCTGCCATTCAGTTTCCTTAAATATCCTTAGCCGATTTGCAAGACCAAAGTGTTCCGTGAACAAAGTTTTGTGCGGAACACTAAAACCCCAGTGTATATTATGTAAATAATATTACCTTTACTTGGTTTTCATGTTCTTTCTCGTAGTCACGTGCGTCGGGTTGCGCCTGCGCGCGCGTGTTTGGACTCGCGTTCCACTGCTCTTGAGGAATCCGAGCCCAGGACTGGAAATAAAAGTACAATATAATACAGTACAAATACAAAGAGTAGTGCGCAGCTCAATACAAAATATACTGCGTGTATTTTTGATGTAACCACAAACGAGGCGTAGCTTTTTGTGGTATGAAATGATTCTAAAATAAAATTTTAATTTACTCTTAACCACAACATCATAATTTAGAACAACAATAACCCTCTTTCAGAGCATGGAAAATAATAGTACACTGTGCAACGGGGGGGGTAAGTATAATTGTGTAATAAAAGACCCGAGTTTGAAATATTATTACCCCCGGAGTTACACACAATGTTTTCCATCACACTTGCGAAGAAAAAACTAGATTTTAAGCGAATTAATTCTTAAATACGGTGATATAACGAACATCCGTCCGCCATTTTGTAATTTCTTGACAGGTTAGGCATCGAAGGCATTCAGCCGCGACTGAAAATTATGTAAAATATTTTAAACGGCTGTTAAATTAATGAAATCAAATAATTTTAAACATAAAAATATTTAATTATAAACGTCAGTATTTTAAAAGTAAAAGTCATTTATGCTACTTGGTTTGTATGAATAAGTGATATAATAAAAAAAACCTATAACTCCCGCGGGAACAATATAGGCATTTGTCCTTCAGTACACCTGCATGAAATAAGATCTTTTTCGAGCAAGTGTGATGAAAAAATAATTATATACTTACTCTTGGAGCTTTTTTCTCGGGATTCGTAAAGAAACGTTCCTCAGATACTGCGTCAACCTAAAAAAATAATTATAATCAAACATCGTATCATTGTAAGGTAAAAGTACTAGTGCTCGACGCTGCAGATAGATATGCATGCACCATCTGGACAATATTTGTATGCCTAATGGCTAAGCATAGTGATACTTTCTTATTTACATTTGTATGATCTGTGAAAACCTATGTTTACAAATAAATATATGATTTATGCACTAGTACTCGACATGGGCACTTTATGTCAAAGTGACAAGGATTATGGTGCTCCCACACAGACTGTTACAAGTGTTAAATAACGTTATAAAACACGATAACATTGTTAAACACTTTATAACTTTTGTTACAACTTGTTAGATCTTGTAAACGCTCCCACATTGATATAAAAATGTTATATAACACCTAAAACAAAAAAAATGTTTTATAACAATGTTATATAACTTTATAACAAAAGCATTTTATATGTTACATAACACGATAACAATGTATAACATTTGTTATACAATGTTATATAACAAATGTTTTATAATGTTAAATAACACTTGTAACAGCCTGTGTGGGAGCACCATTAGTGAGTTCCTATAACGATAAATTAAATTATTCATAATAGAAGATCATCGCGATTTTGACATTACCCGATCCGATATCGGATGTCGCATGGAAGTGAAATGTAAAAAGTATGTGTTTTTCTGCATTTATTTAAGTATTTATTAAAAACCGGCCAAGTGCGAGTCGGACTCGCGCACGAAGTGTTCCGTACCGTTATCTATAAAAATGGCAAAAAAATCACGTTTGTTGTATGGGAGCCCCCTTAAACATTTATTAGTCTGTTTTTTTAGTATTTGTTGTTATAGCGGCAACAGATATACATCATCTGTAAACATTTCAACTGTCTAACTATCACGGTTCATGAGATACAGCCTGGTGACAGACGGACAGACAGATAGACGGACAGCGGAGTCTTAATAATAGGTCCCCGTTTTACCCTTTGGGTACGGAACCCTAAAAAATGATAGCTGACGCAAAAAAGCGGACTTTATGCCAGAGGAGTCTCTAACAATTTTCTTTGTCATAGGGGCCATGCGACATCCGATACTTTCAGACATATCGGAGCCCCCCGTTAGCTGTCGGGTCGATACTTTTCGTTTGTGTGAGTATATGTGTAGGCATTATGTTTGTTGTAGTGTGCCGCTGAAGCATACGGCGCCCCAGAGGGCGCGAATACCGAAATTCGCAAATTGCGAGGATCTTTCTCTTTTACTCAAATGAAGACAGAGAAAGATGCCCGCATTTTGCGAGCTTCGGTGTTCGCGGTAGGCCCTCAGTACACCCCGCGGCCCGAAGTAGGATCTTACATCCGATACCGGACCGGACAATAAAAACGCGCTTAGAATCAGACCAAGATAATTTGGCACCGATTTGGATAGCACAGTCTGTAGACAATAACACTTCGTCTTCCTCGCGTTGTCCCGGCATTTTGCCACGGCTCATAGGAGCTTGGGGTCCGCTTGGCAACTAATCCCGAGAATTGGCGTTGGCACTAGTTTTTACGTAAGCGACTGCCATCTGGCCTTCCAACTCAGAGGGTAAACTAGGTCTTATTTGGATTAGTCCGGTTTCCTCACGATGTTTTCCTTCACCGAGAAGCGACTGGTAAATAACAAATGTTATTTTGTACATATATTTAAGTTCCGAAAAACTCATTGGTACAGTCGCCATTCAAGGCGTTAGAGTGCGTGTTCAGATATTTTTGAGCATCTCGGCCGCTCCGATATATCTGATGGCGACTGTACGAGCCGGGGTCTGAACCCGTGACCTCCGGATTGCAAGTCGCACGCTCTTACCGCTAAGCCACCAGCGCTTTACTTAGAAAACACTTGCGTTATTTTTCAACGTCAAACTTGAAATTATGAATATATCTACCTTTTGTTTTTTTCCTCTTTTGTTCATATTGGTATACTGCTCATCAGATGACGCCCCCGGGGCGAATAGAGATGTCTGTAAAAGGTAATTATTAATATTTAAATAAAATTGAATAGTCGAAGAATGGCAACACTGAGGGCCTACCGCGAATACCGAAGTTCGCAAATAAGGCATAGTTAGAATTGCAGAGAAACATTCCCGCAATATGCGAACTTTGGTATTCGCGGTAAGCCCTCAGAGGCAGACCAAAGAAATGGCGAGACGGAGACGTCATATACGAATTGTACTACTCGTATCAGGGTTGCCAGGTAAACGAAAGTGAATTATCATATTATTTAAGTCTCAAAATTATCTTACCTACTTTGAATTATCATATTATCGTACGTACGCGATTTCGGGGTCCCATAGTAAAAGTTGCTCAGTATGATCTACCCCGTAAATTATTACAGGTGACTAAATAAATATCCTGTTTAAAAGTACTTTAGCTAATGCCATACATTATTCATAAATACATTCTATAAATAAAAGGTATGTATATTCTATAAATTAGCAAACGAGAATAAGAGAGCACTTTAAGGCTGCGTTTACACCAGAGATGTGCGAGGATGCGTAGTGAGGGATGTGTTCGTTAAGAACCAATAGAATACACACACACGCCACAACACACTAGGGGGCCTACACACTGTTCACACCCTTGCCGACTTATCTATTATCTCAGTATTATATATATATATATATATTTATTAATTAAAACATGTAACACACACATACCCTCATTTTATTTAATGTACTTGTGTTGTGACCTGGGTTCCCACAGAAAACCAGTGCTTTACTCGAAATAGTGAAGAGTATCACTGAGCCGTGAGGCCGTGACCCTTTTGTCGTTCTGCAACGCAAACAGTATGTAGGTAGGTACTTTTATTTTATTTTATTGTTTATTAATTATTCCTATTTTGTTGTCTCAATTTTGTTTTGTGCCATTTTTATTTTGTTCCTGGAATAATTTGTGTTCTTTATGATGATTTAAACTTTATATTGTGTGTTTTTGCAGCTGCCAAATAAATGATTTATCTATCTATCTACACACGCTGAACAGGCTGATCTAGGAACATAAATGAAGTGATTCTATTGGTTTTTAAAAAACACATCTCTCGCTACGTACCTCGCACATCTCTGTACTCTGTATCTTTAGGTATTTAAATAAAAGTAAACAAACAATTTGTACATTTTCGGATAGTTATAACATTTATTGGTTAACCAACCAAATAAAATACCGCCTGGATCTGTCACTGAAGGACCTGAGTTTAACGTACATTATTTGATCATGTAATGTTTTTTTTATCATTTGAGGGTAGATTTTGTTTACTTTTATTTAGATAGGTACCTAAACATGCAGAGTATAGTGGAAACGCAGCCTTATACTGGGTTTGTTTTAGGATTATAAATAGGTCCGCACAATTGCCTAAGCAAGTTTTTCTAATTTATTTTGTAAAAAGAAATATTTCAAAACCAAGCCTATGGCGAATTTACTTTATTACAAGCTTTTAAGTTAAAACTTGCAATGTACCGGTCAAATCTTGCAAGTTAAATTTGACCCACTTCCCGGTTTCCGATGAAGCCGGGTGACAATGCATTATTATGGTACCATCGAGCTGATCTGATGATGGAGACAGGAGGTGGTCATAGGAATACCTTTATTTCCGACATTTCGAACCCGGAGGTTTCATTGATCGAGTTCGTCGTGAGGTAATAAAATAAATTGGCGATAAACCTGGTTTTAAATAGGTAAATATTTTGATATGTGTTCAAAACGCTTATTTGAAAAATTCTGTGATAAATAATAATCGTGCTAATGAGGATTAGCTCATTTTTATGCAATAAGTGCCCGAAAAAACGCTTACTTCTATGGAGTCCTTTCTAAATGCTAAAAACGACCTGTAGATAACCCTTACCTTGTGTGGTCTGGATTCTTTTATTCCTTTGTAGTTCATCTCATCGTCTGATGTCTCCGGATACTGGAACATGGAGTAATTTATTAAATAAATAAGTATTATAGGACATTATTACACAAACAGACTAAGTCCCACAGTAAGCTCAATAAAGCTTGTGTTGTGAGCAGGGATCGTTACCGGTATTCTAACTACCGGTTTTAAATTAGGTATAACCGGTTTTATTTGTATTTCGCTATTTATATCACTAAAGATTTAATTACAGGTATAATCAATAACGGTATTCATCTCTATTAGTGATTTTGCCATTGGACAACAATACCTATATTTGACATACTGCCCTTAATACCCAATACCGGTAATACATACATGTCAATGTCAATACACTCCTTTATTTGTTTCTTCGAATATGTTGTGCTTTGCCGTATTGCTAAATTGTCAGTATATTTCAGACTTAGTATGTACTTTGAGCTAGACTTTTTCTTTTCGAATAAAATGAAGGACATCGTTACACCATTCGTTATATTACACCTATTTGTTGTGATTTAGTAGTAGTGTCTGATTGACATCTTATCAGTGCAATGAATAGCGGTATTTAATAGAGGTATTTAATATTGTAAATAGTCTATATATAGCGGTAAAAACAAAAGCGAAATCAAAACAATACCTCTAATAGGAATATATGTATTCTTTTTATAGCGGTAATAGTTTTACAATTTATTTACAGGTATTAAATAAAACCGGTTGTACAATCCCTGGTTGTGAGTACTTAGACAACGATATACATAATATATAAATATTTATAAATACTTAAATAATAATAAAAAATTATAAATATAGAAAACATTCATGACTCAGGAATAAAATATATTCGTGCGAATAACACAAATCGATGCCCTTACCAGGACTTGAACCCGGGACCATCGGCTTCACAGGCAGGGTCACTATTACCCACTAGGCCAGACAGCTCGTCATTAAAAACAAATAACAAAAATAGATTGAAAAAACAATTGAATTTGTAAAATATGGTTTAAAAAGGAAAAGTAGAAATATATTATTTTCGTACATTTACACATCTATCTGAAAAGTATATCTATGCGGTTATTACAATAAAAACCGGTATATATAATTCCAGCAGCTCTCCACGGAAAATTTAATACATATGAGTATTACGTTTGCGAAAAATTTAACAGTGACATATAGATGAAAAAAATTTAAGACAGAAAATCGACATTTATATTTTAATATTATGAGTAGGTAACAAATTTTATCCCCTTGGATTTTACGGGCCTATAAATCCCGGTCTTTTGATAGGCTTGCATGGGGATAGAGATCCAACACGTAGAGGCCCCTTGGAGAGCTTTAATGTCATGTCGAACGCCTGCTGGAACCCGTTCACAGGCGCAATAATAGACACCCAACAGGCATTGAGACTATTGTAGAAAAAGTGAACAGTCTATGGATTGAAGTTTGGGTGGACAATGAGACTGGGTTATTGCAAAGATGTCCGGACACCTGCCATAACAATGTTTTCACTAGTTACGTGTTGTTTTCACTAATTTTAGCCCAACTAATGTTAGAAATGTGAAATAACTCTGTGTCTGTTATATTTTCACTCTAAATAAATTTAGATGAAATGTTATGGAGATGTCTAGTAGTTTGAATCCCGGGAAAGGACAAAGGATAGTTTTTATCCTTGACGACCGGTTTGACCTAGTGGGTAGTGACCGTGCCTACGAAGCTGATGGTCCCGGGTTCAAATCCTGGTAAGGGCATTTATTCGTGTGATGAGCATGGATATTTGTTCCTAAGTCAAATATCAAACAAATATCAAACATTTATTCAGCAAATAGGCCACAGGGGCACTTTTACATGTCCATTTTTACAAAAAAAAAAAAAACAAGTCATGGGTGTTTTCTATGTATTTAAGGATTTATAAATATTTATATATTATACATATCGTTGTCTAAGTACCCTCAACACAAGCCTTATTGAGCTTACTGTGGGACTTAGTCAATTTGTGTAATAATAATAATAAAATAATAATTCAGCCTATATGCGTCCCACTGCTGGGCACAGGCCTCCTCTCATGTGCGAGAGGGCTCGGGCTATAGTCCCCACGCTAGCCCAATGCGGATTGGGGATTGTGTAATAATGTCCTATAATATTTATTTATTTCTATTTATCCTGGAAATTATCATTGTATAAATAAATATTTGGGGACAATCTCACGTAGATCGACTTAGCCCCAAACTAATCAAAGCTTGTACTATGGGTACTAGGCGACGATATACACACGTATATAGATAAATAATAATAATAATAATAAAATTCTTTATTGCACACTACATAAAAAACAGATACAGAAATTGATTACATATACACATTGGTAGGTAACAACAGGCGGACTTATCGCTAAACAGCGATCTCTTCCAGACAACCTTCAGATAGTGAGATGGCGAACGAAGTTAACGGGTGGTGCAAAAAAATAAAAATAAAGAAAAAAAGTAGTAAAAATACAATATAATACATATACTACACATATAAAGTTAAGATAGACTACATTATTACTATATACAAAAAATATATACATATATATATATATATATATATATATATATACATATACATATATAAATGACAAAGGAAGCCATAACAACGACAACGAGTTTAAAAGAATACGAGTATAGGACCTTCATGAAATAGACAAATAATGTTCTTTTAATAGGTTTTTAAAAATGGGAAGTGATTTAGCACGTCTAATATCAATGGGTAGATTATTCCACAGCCGGACAGCACGGAAACTGAAAGAGTTGTTGTAGAATTTTGAAGAGGAAGGAGGGGGAACAAGTAGCAGATTTTGAGAGCATCAACACACACAAATAAATGCCCTGTTTACCGGGTTTCGAACCCGGGACCATCGGCTTCATAGGCAGGCTCACTAACCACTAGGCTAGTCGTCATATGCAGACAAAGTCGCAGGCTACAGCTAATATTATAAACGATGAATGATGGTATTTGTTCTTACTTTGCGGTCTCTCGATGTTTTCTTCTCTGGAGAAAACATTCGCTCCTCCGAAATTATCTCCGGAACCTACAATATTCACAATAAGACATAGACATAGATTTTTTTTATTTAACACCACATTGAAACATGTTTACAGGCAATGCTACAAAACATTACAAGCCTTAAAATGAAACTTAATTAGGCACAAATTTATGTTAACATGTAGATATAAAAAACTTTTAAAATTATG
Source organism: Cydia pomonella (assembly GCF_033807575.1). NCBI lineage: Eukaryota > Metazoa > Arthropoda > Insecta > Lepidoptera > Tortricidae > Cydia > Cydia pomonella. The sequence continues at coordinate 10,331,419 of NC_084728.1, forward strand.
ATGCTACAAAGGAGCGAACCTCAGCATGTGTTGCAGCAGGCTTACCTACTACAACGCTGGTTTTCAGGCCGACCCTTCGTACAATACGAATTTACTAAAATAAATACAATAAAAATAATTATTTTATAAAGAATATTTACTTACTTACTTACTTGCTGCTTGTCGGATAAGTACATTTTAAATAGTTTGCTTGACAAGGGGGCAAAGTTGTTGTTTAACCTCTCGTACTAATATTGATACCCGAGCAAGCGAATGAAAGAAGAAATGGAATCTTAAGCGTTGCGAGGGTTTCAAATAGTTTGCTTGACAAGGGGCAAAGTTGTTGTTTAACCTCTCGTACTAATATTGATACCCGAGCAAGCGAATGAAAGAAGAAATGGAATCTTAAGCGTTGCGAGGGTTTCAAATAGTTTGCTTGACAAGGGGGCAAAGTTGTTGTTTAACCTCTCGTACTAATATTGATACCCGAGCAAGCGAATGAAAGAAGAAATGGAATCTTAAGCGTTGCGAGGGTGTCAAATAGTTTGCTTGACAAGGGGGCAAAGTTGTTGTTTAACCTCTCGTGCTAATATTGATACCCGAGCAAGCGAATGAAAGAAGAAATGGAATCTTAAACGTTACGAGGGTTTCAAGGCACGAGTTACAGTTTGAGTTACATACTAACCGGGCAAGTTAAATAAAAGCTTGTAAGTAATAAGGAACAAGGAGGGTTACCGTTTAGAAGTTACTATTCTATAAAATAGAACAGTTGGAAATACCTTCTCAGTAATTATGTGTGCTTCCTCGGCCTCTATCTCATTGGGCTGGTCAGAATCGTCCGCCCGTGACAGAAACTTGCTGAAAACATTATACTATTAGCCAAATTGGTTTAACGTTGTTTGAGGATGGATCCTTTCCACTAAACTACGTCCAAATGTCCAACAACAAACGTAAAGGATGCACTAATGAGGGGTTCCACGAGAATGTCGCTTACGTAACGCTTTTGTCTTCTATGCACTAATGGGGGATCCACGAGAATGTCGCTTAACGCTCTAGTGCTCTGCCATTTGAGCTACCAAGAACATACCCAATACAGCGAAATCCACCATATATGAGCCTTAGGGAGGCCCTAGCGACATCTACCGTAAGTGTGTTATACGAGTAATTAAATGGCCACTGACTTTCCTGAGTTCCAAATCTTACTTATTGGAAATTCACCAGTAACGATGCCTTGTCTCATACTTAATTAATTTGTATTAAGCAGAAAAGTCTGCGAACGATGCTATTAATTGCTTAATACAAAACAAAGAGAATTTGAAATAGAACTTTGGAGCCACATAATTTACTGCAATCTTTCGGCACAATATTAAAAAATTTAGAACGCCATTTGACTTTAATCCTTATTCTTTTACTGATATGTGTTAAAGTGGCGCCAACTTACCGGGCACAAACTAAAGGTTACGGCCTTTGATCTATTAGATGGCGCCACTTCTTGATATTTAGCAAATTTAGCACATATCAGTGAAAGAATAAGGATCTAAGGCAAATGGCGTTCTAAAAGTTTTAATAATGTGTTGAAAGATGGCAGTAAAATGTGGCTACAAAGTTTTCTTTGACAATACACATTCAAATTCTCTTTGATACGAAATGATTTACCTCAATCAAACCATACATCTCGAGAAAATACTGCCAGTTTGTTAGGCAAGTTATGAAATATTACCTTTTTTTTTTCACGCAGGGGTAAATGCATTTACGCATCTCACCCCCTGGCTGGGGAGGCCAACTTGGGGGGTGGTATGTGGGACTCGCTCCTCCCGGTACTCCCTCTGTTAATCAGAGGGTGGGGAAGAGAATACCCACTAACATCCCCTGCGGCGTTGCCCGCTCTACCGTTATTGGGGGACGCCACGGGGTCGCGAGACCATTCTACCGTGCCGTCCCCCCATGAAATATTACCATATTCAATATCGCTTTCTCAGCATTTTCAGAATGGCTTTACGTAAGCGACATTCTCAGGGACAGCCATGTGGCAGGAAGGAGATGGTGCCTGTCGAATTGAATTTCAGTGGTGTCCTCAGTTAATTTGTAGAATATCTTGTCGATGTGTATTTACTAATTACCTTTGTATTTCGGCTTCAGTGGGTTTCTTCTCATTGTTGGTCGTCAGAGCAATCTAGAACAATATAAATTATATTTTATTTCAGTTACACTTTATTTACTTATTTAAACTTTATTGCACAAAAAAAGTCAAATGTTCAAATGGCGGACTTAATGCCAAAAGGCTTTACAGTACTTTATGTGACTTTTTTATACTATACGTCGGTGGCAAACAAGTTTACGGCCAGCCTGATGGTAAACGGTTATCGTAGCCTATGGACGCCTGCAACTCCCGAGGTGTAACATGCGCGTTGCCGATCCTAACACCCCGCGCCCTCGTTGAGCTCTGGCAATCTTACTCACCGGCAGGAATTTCAAAGTAAAATATTTTTTGTCTTTGGGTGAGGTCTTGGTAGCTCAGATGGCAGACAAAGGGCTAGCGATCCAGTGTCGTGAGTTCAAGTCTCACCAAAGACAGTAAAGTTTTCCACTCTTCAATTTGTCTATTAATATACAATTTTGTGATCCTACCACTATATAGAAGCGCTGGTGGCCTAGCGGTAAGAGCGTGCGACTTGCAATCCGGAGGTCGCGGGTTCAAACCCCGGCTCGTACCAATTAGTTTTTCGGAACTTATGTACGAAATATCATTTTGATTTTACTAGTCGCTTTTCGGTGAAGGAAAACATCGTGAGGAAACCGGACCAATCCCAACAAGGCCTAGTTTACCCTCTGGGTTGGAAGGTCAGATGGCAGTCGCTTTTGTTAAAACTAGTGCCTACGCCAAATCTTGGGATTAGTTGTCAAGCGGACCCCCGGCTCCCATGAGCCGTGGCAAAATGCCGGGACAACGCGAGGAAGAAGAAGAAGTGATCCTACCACTATATCAGGTCCAGGCGACGCTGACGCCCTCTTCACTGGCTTGTCGCAATCCTTGTCATTAGCGATGGCTCTGCGGTCCACAGGCTTGTCTTCCGATAGCTCGTACACGGGCCCTGCGACCGGACCGCTTCTGTAAACATATGTCCCCGAAATCAGAACTGGACCTTGACACAAATGTCCCTCAAAAACCTTAAGCGGGGTTTAGATTAGCAAGTACTTGCAATTGTTTTCATTACATTGCGGTATCTTATCAACATTTCGAATGCAGTTTACATTAGTAGTCAGCACTGTAACGTTAGCAAGCAAGTTCTTGTTTAGTGAATAACGAAGAGGACAAATCGCCAAACATGAAATACATGTCGTTGAAAAGTTCCGTTCTGGTATTCATTAGCCGTTTCACTTGACCAAATTTCACTATTTTAAATGCAATTGCTTTTTTATAAAAATACAATAATCGCTATATGTATAGTTACAAGTACAAGATTTGAATAATTCCCTTAATTTCTCGTGGATCCCATCATCAGAACTGGGTCTTGACACTATAATGGAACTATATACTTAAAAAAAAAACAGTCGCTCCAGAGCATTACGTGGTATTACGGTCGAATTGATACTTCGCCTTCTCCTTTGAAGTCGGTTAACAATGCAACTTACTTTGGTAAGAAGCTGCCGTCAACAGGGGGCGGTTTCTTCATCTTGTACATGTGGCTCCAGGGGGCCGCCGGCAGGGTCTCCCAGGGCTGCCCTAACACACGGGTCCAGACCTCGCCGCGGACAACCACCAGGCACCTAGGGCAGAAAAATTGATCAATTAAAACGGTGGAATTTATATATCTGTAGGAATAGCTCCAGAAAGGACTAAAATCAAAAGGTCAAATTAGAAGACCAAAAATAGGGGATATAGTCTTTATCATCTGACTGTATTTTTCTTTCGAAATAATTCTATATCCTCTCTTTCTTCTTCCTCGCGTTGTCCCGGCATTTTTGCCACGGCTCATGGGAGCCTGGGGTCCGCTTGACAACTAATCCCAAGATTTGGCGAAGGCACTAGTTTTTACGAAAGCGACTGCCATCTGACCTTCCAACCCAGAGGGTAAAATTAGGCCTTGTTGGGATTAGTCCGGTTTCCTCACGATGTTTTCCTTTACCGAAAAGCGACTGGTAAATATCAAATAACATTTCGTACATAAGTTCCGAAAAACTCATTGGTACGAGCCGGGGTTTGAACCCGCGACCTCCGGATTGCAAGTCGCACGCTCTTACCGCTAGGCCACCAGCGCTTCAAATAATTCTATATCCTAACAAACCCAAACTCTAAACCCAAAGGTTTGTGTTGTTTCATTTCACATGAAGAAAATTACAGCCCAGCTCGTCTGATAATAAGCAGTTACCATAGCCTATGGAAGGCAATTCCAGGGGTTTCTCTTGTTGACCTAACTAAATAATCACCTGAGTCGGGTGCAGCAGTAGGGGAACTGCATGTTGGTATCCTCGACCACTTCTTCGCATTCTATGGCGGATTCGGGAGCCTCCACACGCTTGCATCTGAAAGCAGGTAAATTATATTGTACAAAACCCTTAGCACAATTGTTTTACCCAGTATCTTGGTAGATGGCGCTGTTATGACAGACGAATATCCTACATCGCGCGAACGTTAGTTCATCGTAGAATCCAGAAAGACTTATTCCATTTCTATATCCATGGTCCAAACCGCGCGTGTAAACATTACGACATTCCCAAGAACGAAGTGGTACAGTACAGTACCCTACCTCAAATGAGATGAGGTAGCTGCCGTTGTAATGCTTACCCGACTGTTGGCGAGGTTCCGTGGGTAAGGATATCAATTTAAAATGAGTTTGGATGAGTAGTTGAGGCCATTATTTCCAAGAATGAGTGTCCTACCTCGAATGAGTTGGTAGTGGTACTGTGTACTACCTCAAACGAGGTGAGGTACTTCTACGTAAGGCTTACCCGACAGTGTATATAGCGAGGTTCCGTCCACCAGGCTGGCAGCGGTGTCGCGTGCAGGAGTACGCGTCTGCCCATTCGGTGTATGCTGCGTGCTTCCTCATTGTGCGGGGATCCGTGCAGTCTGCAAGGTAAATTAGGGTAACGTGTAATAGCAGCCTGAGAGAAAACTGGTTAAGGGCGATTGTAATCGAATCGATCGGAACCGGTTTTTAGAAAAAGTTCGAAATAGGTCCTTCTTCCTCGCGTTGTTCCGGCATATTGCCACGGCTCATGGGAGCCTGGGGTCCGCTTGACAACTAATCCAAAGATTTGGCGTAGGCTACAGGCTTACGAAAGCGACTGCCATCTGACCTTCCAACCCAGAGGGTAAACTAGGCCTGGTTGGGATTAGTTCGGTTTCCTCACGATGTTTTCCTTCACCGAAAAGCGACTGGTAAATATCAAATGATATTTCGTACATAAGTTCCGAAAAACTCATTGGTACGAGCCCGGGTTTGACCTCCGGCCACCTCCGGCTTGCAAGTCGCACGCTCTTACCGCTAGGCCATCAGCGCTTCTCGAGTTTCGAGAAAGTTCGAAATAGGTATAACCATATATTTCGGTTTATTTTATACTTTAAATGTAGAACTCAGTTGTGTATTATTAGATTGCCCAATTAGAAATTAAATAATTAGCAAAGAACGAAAAAATACCGGTCTCCGATCCCTGGTATAATGAACCCTCGTGAACGTCAGCTGCTAGCTCTCTCCACCAGGAAAAAACTCATTAAACGGCTTCTTTGAATCATTATTTAGCCTGAACATATCACTTGCGTACCTCTGAACACAGTTTTTTAAGCGCTTGAAAAAGGAAAGACGAATAAGAACTTGTTATATTGGATCTTGTATGGAGTGCATTAAAACGAAACCCCTTCAACAAACAGGTTAATTTAAAGACTATAGATGATTTATTGGTATCTTTAAATTAGAGAGTAAACAACTGCCTATTCGATAGTTAATTGCCGTTTTGGGGAAGCAAGAAAAATATCAGATCGATTTCTTTATCTTGTCGGTATCGTAACGAGTATTTTTTTCCATGGGAGGGGTGTTAACCCGCCGCATAACCCCTACTATGCTGGAGGACCACATTCTACGTTGGTCAGCGAGTCCATCGGACTTAACCGGATAGCGTAGCTAGGCTGTGCTATCGACCACTCCCCCATCCACGCTGGGGGACGCTCCTTTACGCCGTGAGGCGGGACACTAACACTTAAAGAAGAAAATAAGCTCCTGGTGGCAGAAATAAGAATATTTCGAAAGATCCTTGGCCCTGTGAGAATAGAAGAAAACCCGAAATTGCGAAAAAAAATTGTATGTTTCATACATTTTGGCTGTCTGACCTTGACATTTTCTATGGGAGAGTATTTTTTTTTGTGTGTAATGTAAAACTTGCTCTGTGTCTAAATAAACGTCCTGTATATCAATTTCTTAACTATCTCCAAATTGCCGAACTGATTTGAATATTAAGCAGTAGGATTTTAATTTAAGTAATATAAACTACTTACTGGCACTAAAACTTTTTATATTTAGATATTTTGGCCCAAAAATGTATGTATTTCGGCCCAAAAATGTATGTCCATGTATCGGTTTTCCCTCCACGCTCATAACAGTACCTATAAATACTGAATACTGCCCTTTCCGGGATTTGAACTAGGTTACAAATTAGAGCCGATAATAAGCCTTAAGCCTTAAGCCCCAGTGTTCTAAAAAAATCTCCGAATAATCTAACTAATTGTACCTAATTAATAAGGGGTGAACGGTGTTGGTCACACATACTGTAAACAGTGTTTAAAATACTTTATAATTAAACCTTTCTTGTAGTGACTGTTTGTTTACCTAAATAAATAAAAAAAAAATAATAATTAAACGTAATATGAACGTTCTTCGTCGTGCTGTGAGAAGAGCTTATATGGGGCACCCGGATGGAAAACGTCCGTCTGGGCGTCCTAGATACTGCTGGAGTGACAAAGCCCTACAAGACCTGTCCGCCCTCGGAATACCCAAACTGGCGCGAAGTGGCGCAGGATAGGGCAGAGTGGCGCTCTCTTGTGTCACAGGCCAAGATCCTGTTTGGGTCACTGAGCCAGTGAAGTAAGTAAGTGAACATTCTTACATTCATCCTTTTGGCTGTCCTTCAGCACCGCTTCGCCATACACCATCACCACACAACAGACGAGATATATAATATACATGTTATAAATATTATCAGTTAGTTATTCGCTCGACATGCCAGGATGGCGGCGAGAGACTGAACGTGCCGTTAAGCTGAAGGAGGCCTAGTTGTTACTTGTACAGTTGCATCGATAAGCACTATCCCCCTTATTCATAAACGTGTACTAAAGTTACGATGCCTCTAATCATCGTTTGTCCCTTTCCATCATACCAATACGTCAGAAAGGGACGTACACGTTTTTTGACTAAGGGGGGTTGTTTAACAGACTTCTAAAAGAAGGTTTTGTCTTCGCCGGGATCTTTTTTGGCTTCTTAGGGATGTTTCACGCTAGGACGGTCCGGGCCAATGCGTCCGACAGTTCGTTTTTATGACGAGTGATCGGTGATCACCTGAACAAAGTTTTTACGATGGGGATCGCTGATCACCTGATGCTCTCTATAGAAAACGAAGTGTCGGACGCCTCGGACCCGGACCGGACCTTTTTTATAGCGGTGACTACCGTTAAGAGGGAAGTATACCACATCATCATCAATACAAGAAGAGAAAACAATTTTCCGTTTCTAATTATTTTCCATTCTCCAGTATGTTATTGACACAATGAAAAACTAGGTTTATAGGTCTTTCCTTTTTTCAAAATTTGCAAAATAAATTTAGCGTAACCTATAAGCCTAGAACATATTATGCTGAAGCGATCGACATAAAAATCAAAGTAGATAAAAAAAAAAAAGATTTAGTTAGTTCCGTTTTCTCCCATAATGGAATTTAATAGTAAACTCTAGGTCCATGAGGTCCCAGCGCGCACAAGTTTTTTGGAGAAATCGCGAAACGTCTGGTTGACGTAACTGGTGAGCTGGCGGCTTCCTCGCACAACGTATAGTAAGTAAGTAAGTAAGTAAATATTCTTTATTGCACCAACAATTATACATTTTACATACCTACATGTAAAACTACAAATGAATTTTAAAGGAAAATAGAACCAGGTAACAACAGGCGGTCTTATCGCTAAAAAGCGATCTCTTCCAGACAACCTTTAGGTAGCAGGAAATTTCGAACTCATACAAAAGACAACAGGTAGTGCAAGGAGCTAAATATGGAGACTATTAAATACAAACACACATACTACTTATATAAGTATTAAAACAATACCTAATATACTAATAAATATACAATATAATATAATACAATATATATATATATATTTTTTTTTATATTCATATTCATATTTATTATTAATAATGTACACATACATTACATGTCAAAATTACAATTTAGTTAATACCAACATCTAGATAATAATATAAAAATATTCACATAATGCGTTCAATAAACTCAATAAACATATACTTACACATATACAATATATAAATGGCAACTTAAGGTAGGGATAGAAAGTATAGTTTCAGCTGATTTTTGAAAATGGGGAGAGATTTAGCTAATCTTAATTCTACTGGCAGAGCATTCCATAACCGAACAGCCCGGAAGGTAAAAGAGCTATTATAAAATTTTGAAGTAGATAAGGGAGGAGCAAGAATATGAGCAAGTATAAGTATAGTATTGCGATACAACGAGGAAATGCCCATTATCCTTGGTACAATGCCTCAAGGGCCTATTTTAGATATAAACTAAGTTATAGTAATCATCTGTAGGTATATATCCATTATGTATATTGTTATTGTAAATAAATACATATAATTTTCTTCATAGTAAAGTAAAAGTACCGTTCTTTCGTTCTTAAGATCGCAAAGCTATTCTTCCCTCTTAATGAATATTCTTTTAGTTCTCGAAGACATCTGGACCGTTACGTACCTTTTTATTGGAAAAATTGTTTTATTTTATTTGGCTGGTGGTCCCATCCGAATAGGATCATTTAGAGGATGAAAATGCAGCCATTGATTCTGGCTGTATGTTTGAGCCGTTTGTGGCGCAAACCCTTGGGCTGTGGGGACCTGGTGCCCACAGCATTTTAAGAGAGCTGACGAAGCGCCTCGTGAAGGCGGCGGGTAACAGGAGGGCTGGCACTTACCTAGCGCAACTCATTGGCATTACCGTCCAGGCGCGGCAATGCCGCTAGCCTTCTAGGCAGTCAAAATTCAAAATTCAAAAATTTATTCTGCAAGTAGGCCTCCAGGGGTCTTTTACAAGTCAGTACAACATTATAGTAACATGATATAGTGACATGAAAAATACATAACAACATTTATAAATACAACAGCCAATACCTGGGTAAACATTACATTATAATAATTTTAAAATAAATAATTACTACAATACAATAGAGATGTATAGTCTCTATGGTTAAAAATAGTCTAGGCAACTTGCCACAAGGCTTAGTTTTAATCTCCCCCCCCCCCCCCCCCCATTTTTAAGTTATATTTTAATGTAGTCTTAACTTTATATTCATAATAATATGCTGATTATTTCTGATATATAGATATGTAGTGTGTCTATTTAAAAACACACATAAAAAATATTTAATAAAATGTTTTGATTATTTCCCTAAGGTGTCATTTACTTTCTAAAATGTAACACTTTCAACTGCCACTGTACTATGTTTTGCAAACAAACGCTGCCTACAAACAGAACACAAAGATTGTATCCGGAGCTACGAGATCTTACAAACATACTAAATCGACGATCAACGCAAAAAGCACCTTATACCTTGACAATAAAGACGAGGGTGAAAGAATTAGCAGCGACAATAGTTATGGGAATCTGAGATTTTGAAAAAAGGAAGAGATATATTTTTTATTAAAATGAACGTTTTTCCTGAGTACTTACATCAAAAGAAAAACGTTACACTGCAATAGCAATGTGTAAGTTGCAAACAATACTCAAAATTTCCAAAATTTCTGGTTACTTTCATGAGAATATTCTCAAGTCAAGTCAAGTCAATATATTCTTTATTCAAATAGGCCTAGCAACAAGCACTTTTAAATCGTCAAATTTCACAAATATCATCTTAATCTAAATATCAGAGCAATTTATTGATGCAGTTATTATTGTTCTAAAAAAACATTGAATTATTATAGATATGGTAAACTTAATAATAAGAATTTCACAAAAGGATCGTCAAACACCACAAAGGATCGTCAATATAGTAAACAGAAACACCCCTATGATAGGACTGGCACCAGTAATGGGATGGTATAGACAAATCCTGTAATAGTTATTTGTGCTACAAGAGAGGAAAGTTACACAGTAATATATACAGTCAACAACCCTGTTGGACTTACACCCTCAAAAACACGAGATGTAAAATAACTTTGCTCTCGTGTGACACATACAACTGTTCACTTCAGTAGTGAGAACATATTAAAGGTTAAAAAAATGCAGGAGTGAGGAAAGTCGCACTTTCGTCACTCCCTGGAGTGTTGTTTTTATATAGTGCATAAATATTTTATAGTGCATAAAGTAAAATCATCTATTATGATCCTTAATACTGACTTTTAGCAATATAGTACAAAACTTGCCATCTAGACCCGCGGTAGCGTGTCCAGCCACGTTGAAAGAAAAAGGAACTGGCCCGCAGCTTCAGACCCTCTATTGTAGAACATCATCACTAGGATATACTCGTACTTAGTTCGTCAGTCATCTTCAACGACTCATATTTTAATTAAAATATTAATTAGAGTAAATTAAAAATACGAATATATTAGTGTGTGTTATATAAGTGTTAAATTATCCTATAATGTTTATTATTTATTTATTTATTAGGTAGGTTAGGTATATAGATAGGTACGTACTTACCTACTACGCACAGCGTATTTCCTCCCAATGTCGCATCAAAGGCGTTAACCTTGACTTTAAGATAAAAATAACATACTTAACTCCAAATGTGTACTAACTATAATCCTGTTTAAGAGTCCTTATTCCTACAGACGAGCGTATTTTGTAAAATGCTTCCTTTTTCATTCAAGATTACGACGTAACTATTAGTATTTATTCAAAAACTGATAACGTACTTAAATAATCGTTTCCTAAACTAGGGGCTCCAACAGTTCAAATTTTCATTTTCTCTTTTAAACCTCTTTTTTAATGAGGTTTTTTGGGAGTCTTTTCCAAATTTTGCAGTGAGATGTGGCGTTTCGGTTCTCAATTTTGCTATAAACAAGAATCATTTGGTACATGAATGACTACAATTTGATTCAACATATCTCGTACGAGGGGCTGGAATGATTAACAATCGAAGATTCATTTGAAAAAACTGATAAAATACCTTCCGAGTTTTCTTCATTTTTTTGGCGAAAACAGGGTTTTATTATATTTTATTTCCGCAAATTGTACGCATATTTTGCTTTAAAAATAATATTATAGCAAACTGTAACTTTATGTTAACCTATAAAAAAAAAATCGTAACTATGGGACCTACATTGCCGTAAATTTATATTTTTTTAAAACACGTATAAATCACGCAGCAGCGACGCCCCGCTCTCAGTCCGCGCGGAGCGCGCTTAGAGGACGGACCTGTGCTCGATTGTCAGGCATTCGTTGCGATCGTAATCAGCTACGGAGTTCCGAGAAGTGCTATATACTGCGATTAGAAAATCTTAATAAAAGTTCATTTTTTACAGTATGCCTAACAGACTCGCTTATTGATGGATTTTCAGTGTTACTTTTTTTTTAATACTAAGTCGGTGGCAAACAAGCATACGGCCCGCATATGTACGCCTGCAACTCCAGAGGAGTTACATGCGCGTTGCCGACCCTAACCCCCTCCCACCCCTCGTTGAGCTCTGGCAACCTTACTCACCGGCAGGAACACAACACTATGAGTAAGGTCTAGTGTTATTTGGCTGCGATTTTCTGAAAAACGCATTTTCACTTGAAATTACGTTAGGGTTTGCATTATCATTTTTGACCCGGATGAAGTCCTGCAAGTTCTCATGATGGAGTCAGGAGTTGGTCACTAGAACTCCTAATCTACTAATTATAATCCCATCGTGTTTGGGCTCAAAAGATTTGCCCTGACGAACACCATCGATCTAGATGAGGTCCAGGGTCTCATGATGGAGTCAGGAGTTGGTCACTAGAACTCCTAATCTACTCATTATAATTCCATCGTGTTTGGGCTCAACAGAGTTGCCCTGATGAGCACCTTCAATCTAGATGAGGTCCAGGGTCTCATGATGGAGTCAGGAGCTGGTCACCAGAACTCCTAATCTACTCATCATAACTCCATCGTGTTTGGGTTCAATAGAGTTGCCCTGACGAGCACCATCAATCTAGATGAGGTCCAGGGTCTCATGATGGAGTCAGGAGCTGGTTACCAGAACTCCTAATCTACTCATCATAACTCCATCGTGTTTGGGCTCAATAGATTTGCCCTGATGAACACCATCGATCTAGATGAGGCCCAGGGTCTCATGATGGAGTCAGGAGTTGGTCACCAGAACTCCTAATCTACTCATCATAACCTCGTCGTGTTCGGGCTCAATAGATTTGCCCTGACGAGCATCATCAATCTAGATAAAGTCCAGGGTCTCATGATGGAGTCAGGAGTTGGTCACTAGAACTCCTAATCTACTCATTATAATTCCAACGTGTCTGGGCTCAAAAGATTTGCCCTGATGAGCACCATCGATCTAGATGAGGTCCAGGGTCTCATGATGGAGTCAGGAGTTGGTCACCAGAACTCCTAATCTACTCATCATAACTCCATCGTGTTTGGGCTCAATAGATTTGCCCTGATGAACACCATCGATCTAGATGAGGTCCAGGGTCTCATGATGGAGTCAGGAGTTGGTCACCAGAACTCCTAAACTACTCATCATAACCTCATCGTGTTTGGGCTTAATAGATTTACCCTGACGAGCATCATCAATCTAGATAAAGTCCAGGGTCTCATGATGGAGTCAGGAGTTGGTCACTAGAACTCCTAATCTACTCATTATAATTCCAACGTGTTTGGGCTCAAAAGATTTGCCCTGACGAGCACCATCGATCTAGATGAGGTCCAGGGTCTCATGATGGAATCAGGAGTTGGTCACCAGAACTCCTAATCTACTCATCATAACTCCATCGTGTATGGGCTCAATAGAGTTGCCCTGACGAGCACCATCAATCTAGATCAGGTCCAGGGTCTCATGATGGACTCAGGAGTTGATCACCAGAACTCCTAGTCTATTCATCATAACTCCATCGTGTTTTGGCTCAAAAGATTTGCCCTGACGAGTACCATCGATCTAGATTAAGTCGAGGGTCTCATGATGGACTCAGTAATTGGTCACCAGAACTCCTAATCTATTCATCATAATGGTAATTTGATGGTGCTTGTCGGAGTAAATCTATTGAGCCCAAACACGATGGAGTTATGATAAATAGATTACGAGTTCTGGTGACCAACTCCTGACTCCATCATGAGACCCTGGACTTCATCTAGATCGATGGTACTCGTCAGGGCAAATCTTTTGAGCCCAAACACGATGGAATTATAATGAGTAGATTAGGAGTTCTAGTGACCAACTCCTGACTCCATCATGAGACCCTGAACATCATCTAGATTGATGGTGCTCGTGAGGGCAAATCTATTGAGCCCAAATACGATGGAGTTATGATGAGTAGATTAGGAATTATGGTGACCAACTCCTGACTCCATCATGAGACCCTGGACTTCATCTAGATCGATGGTACTCGTCAGGGCAAATCTTTTGAGCCCAAACACGATGGAATTATAATGAGTAGATTAGGAGTTCTGGTGACCAACTCCTGACTCCATCATGAGACCCTGGACTTCATCTAGATCGATGGTACTCGTCAGGGCAAATCTTTTGAGCCCAAACACGATGGAATTATAATGAGTAGATTAGGAGTTCTAGTGACCAACTCCTGACTCCATCATGAGACCCTGAACATCATCTAGATTGATGGTGCTCGTGAGGGCAAATCTATTGAGCCCAAACACGATGGAGTTATGATGAGTAGATTAGGAATTATGGTGACCAACTCCTGACTCCATCATGAGACCCTGGACTTCATCTAGATCGATGGTACTCGTCAGGGCAAATCTTTTGAGCCCAAACACGATGGAATTATAATAAGTAGATTAGGAGTTCTGGTGACCAACTCCTGACTCCATCATGATACCCTGGACTTCATTTAGATCGATGGTACTCGTCAGGGCAAATCTATTGAGCTCGAATACGATGGAATTATAATGAGTAGATTAGGAGTTCTAGTGACCTACTCCTGACTCCATCATGAGACCCTGGACTTCATCTAGATTTATGGTGCTCATCAGGGTAAATCTATTGAGCCCAAACTCGATGGAGTTATGATGAGTAGATTAGGAGTTCTGGGGAGTTCTGGTGACCAACTCCTGACTCCGTCATGAGACCCTGGACCTCATCTAGATCGATGGTGTTCGTCAGGGCAAATCTTTTGAGCCCAAGCACGATGGAATTATAATGAGTAGATTAGGAGTTCTGGTGACCAACTCCTGACTCCATCATAAGAACCTGGATGGACTTCATTCGGGTCAAAAATAATAATACAAACCCTAACGTGATTTCAAATAACACTGAAACTCTATAGCACTAATGTGCGCAAACGATTGGCATCTTGACTACGCAGCATGGGTGCGTAGCCACCATGCCAATCGATACGACAACGAAACACTATCTGTCTCTCTCTCGTACTAATATGCACAAACGATTGGCATCTTGGCTGGGCAGCATGGGTGCGTAGCCAACATGCCAAACGTTTACGATACGACAAGGAAACACTATCTGTCTCTCTATCGCACTAATATGCGCAATCGATTGGCTTCTTGGCTAGGTATCATGGGTGCGTAGCCAACATGCCAATCGTTTACGATACGACAACGAAACACTACTCTCTCTCTATCGCACTAATATACGCAAACGATTGGTATTTTGGCTAGGCACTAAGCAAGTGTGTGGCCAACATGCCAATCGTTTACGATACGACAACGAAACACTATCTGTCTCTCTATCGCACTAATATACTTTATTTATACCTGCAGTCATTTAGTAACTTCTTCATTTTCCATTGGTGTGAAAGAGACAGAATAAAGAGCAAGGGTTATAGTACACTCTGTAGTCTGTACACTTAGTAGTAGTGTACATAAAAAAAAAAACTACTGTGCATATACAATAAAATAAAGAGTGCCCATATGATATCATATGACACTAAAATTAATGTTGCTTGAAATTATATTGAAAACTATCAAGATTATTCTAGTTTGCATTGAAACGCGCGTCGCGTTGCCGGCGCTCGCGTACCGAGCGCCAACGCCATCTATCGAGCGTTATTTCGTGAAATCGGAGAACGCTCCAAGGATTAAGGGCTCTTAAATAGCATAAATGTCCTTACATACAGATGCTTCCATAATATACGTATCTCACGAAGAACATATACCTAATACCACTTAATACTTAAGACTAACATGCGGTTTACAACATTACAAGTGTTTAGAGAGACTTAGTGTATATACGTATGCACATAAACTAATTACTTAGACTTTGTATATATGTAACTAAATAGGAAGGAAAAAGTTACCTAGGTATATATGATCTTATTTCTATATAAATTTGTGACTGCTGACTTGAACTGGGCGCGGGATTTTGTGAATAGATCGATCTCGAGAAGAGACTTATTGTAGTGGTCGCACATTCTGTATATAATTTATTTCTTTATTTATTTCAGGTCAATTTGCCCATAGATTGTTAGTTATATACAGACTTACAATACTAGTGTTAGTACATCTTAACCTATGTCTCACGGCTTCATTTGGGGTCTTGGTACACAGGACGATGAGCTGACGCCCAGTGACAAAAAAATGGACAGTCCCATCTCTCCGCTATATCTACCAGCAAGCTGTTGGTGCTACCCCGCAAGCGATGCATTTGAGAGGCGATTCTTTTTCTCATAATTGCATGAAAATCGTCCATTCGTGCTTGCGCAAACATGCCTGAGGCACTGCAAAAGCGTGGTAGCCCCAACAGCATCCTGAAGCCGTTATTGAACTGGACACGCAGAGCACTGTAAGCGCGCTTCGTATAATTGATCCACAGGCTGCACGTGTAGAATGATTGGCAATACGACATAAATAATGTTTTCTTGACCTCCACTGTACAACACGCAAACATATTAGCTCTTACTGCCAGTGCCCTGCGTTCCCTTTCAATATCCGCATCGTCCTTTAGGGTCTCTGTAATGACATGTCATATAGGTGCACGTTTTCCGGCGTTAGTCTTTGTCTTCGGTAGACTCACTTAGTCAACTCAGCAAGCTTCGTTGCCTAAACACGCGACTCGACTGAAAAGCTCTTTATTATATCACAATTGTATAAAATACTATTATTAGTGTGTCACATAATTCATTAGAGATATAAAACATCCCACAGACCTCACGGATCCAGCCGCCCGTGAACTTTGCGGGGCCTAAAATTTTAAACACATAAAAATATATATATATACTACAGGGTGGACAAATAAGAATGATACACTTTGTTTTTAAATTTTAATTACATTAAGTGGAAATTTTACTAAATATTTTTTCATAAATATATTATTCAGGGTTGGCAATTGTATACGGAAGATAATTTCTGCCAAATGTATACCACTAGCAGCAAGCAATTTTATCTCAAATGTTTCCGTTGTTTAAAACACGTTGTTTGCTAGATTAATTTTGAAAAAAAGTGACAGTGATTGGCACCCAAATTCTCCAAATTTTGTAGCTCTTGACTTATTTCTGTGGGGCTATCTAAAATTACGTGTCTATGCTAACGAGCTGATGAAATTTAAACAGTTAAAACCGAGTATTCGACACAAATGTACTAAGATAATGCCAAAAATGTGCGAATAAATGCTGAACATTGGGATGATAAGGGCTTACATTTGCCTGCTGTTAGAGGTGGACATATGTCAGACATTATGTTTCGCATGAATTTGCCAACCCTGAAGAATTTTTTTTTAAAACAATACCTAATAATTTTTGAACTTAATACAGTTAAAATTTAAAAACAAAATGTATACTTCTTATTTGGCCACCCTGTATTATTGCATCAATAATAATACATTATACATAGAATAACAAGTGATCTGAGATATTTCTTGCTTTACTGCCCGAGGTGAATTTGACCGCTGCCCGCGGATCCCCGAATCGGGAACAAAACGAACTCCCGCGCAGCCAGCCCCCCCACTTGTCGCCATGCTGCGCGCCGCCATCTTGCTCCTCGCGTGGCGGGTGAGTCCACTACCGACTGTAATTACCAATGTTCATCCTACACCAGGGGGCCGTTTCTCAAAAGCTTGTAGCTTGTAATACAAGTGAAAGTCCCTTTCTAACAAAAGCTGTCAAAAAGTGACATCCGCTTGTATTACAAGATACAAGCTTTTGAGAAACGGGCCCATGGTCGTAAAAGTACTCTTTATTCTTCAAAAACTCATTAGAAAGTTGCATTTTAACCACAAGAGTGACAAAAATAGTTAATGCAAATTTTAAATATATCTATAATATATATTTATAATATAGCTAAGATACGCGAATATACCTTGTTACGCGCCCGTCGGCGACACCTCCTCGTAACTCATGAGGCCCTGGTACTTGCTCTTTGCTAAATTAAATTTTTGGACAGTTTTTTTCTCGACTTTGGCCACAGTAGCCTATGGAGACTAACAAGCAACGCTAAGCGGTCTTCGTAGTCTATGGGTGTTGCTATATTACGGGTATCACATGCGTGTTTCTGACGTATGAAGCAATTGTTTCTACTATGCAACCAAATGAACATTTTGTAAGTTGGCAGCAATGCACTTAGTTTGAAACTGCATTAGTTTTGATTTTGTTAGGTTGGTACCCATAAATCGCAGTCACGTTATAATGATTTTGTAGCTTGTAATACAAGTGAAAGTCCCTTTCTAACAAAAGCTGTCAAAAAGTGACATCCGCTTGTATTACAAGATACAAGCTTTTGAGAAACGGGCCCATGGTCGTAAAAGTACTCTTTATTCTTCAAAAACTCATTAGAAAGTTGCATTTTAACCACAAGAGTGACAAAAATAGTTGATGCAAATTTTAAGTTCTCATGTTGGCTAGCAGCATATTAGACTTGTAAGTTATGCTTATGTTATGAATGATAAATATTTACTACCGTTCATTTAAATAAGATTCGTAATGTGTTACAGTTAGTATTTTCCTCGCATTGGTGTGATGAAAAATTTTGTGTTTCACTCGGAGGCAAAGTTAACCGTCGTGCTTTGAAACCCTCGCAACGCTCGAGATTCCACTTCTCAAATCACTCGCTACGCTCATGGTTATATTTTGGAATCTTTCGCTTACTTTGGTATCAATATTAGCACGAGCGGTTAAACAACTTTGCTCCCTTGTAACACAAATAACTAATTACCTACATGTTCATGTGACCGGCTGACGGTCTTTCCACCGCGATACAACCGGCTGACGATTGTTTTTTTTTTTTCACTATCTAAACCACTATACGAATTATTACCCGGGAGGCGAAATGTCATGGAAATCTGTTCTTGGCTCACGGTCTGTTAGTGTTATATTTATATATGTAAGTGTATTTATATGATGTATATAATTTAGGGGTAATCCATTAATTACATCACACGAAATTCTAGGTTTCTTGACCCCTCCTCCCCCCCTCCTCCTTGTCACACTTGGTCACATTTAGCAAACCCATACCCCCCAGGTGTGACGTCACATTTTTGGCAAGTTTTTTCAACAAAATCTGCCAATCTAATTAGGTACTATTAATCTATTAATATTTTATCTAAATATTTTTGGCAAAAGAAATGTTAGTAATTATAATACAAAACCGATTAGGAAAGAAAATTTATCACATAAAACGATTATCGTTCCAAAAACTCGTTATTTAATTGTACAGCGAATAATTTTTTTTTAAATAAATACTGATGAAGTTAAAGTGACGTCACAAAGTTTGTGACTCCCCCTCCCCCTTGTCACAACATGTCACATAATATATATGTAATATGTATGTATATAAGTAAATAATATGTATTTATGAGTACCTATATACATAGATGCCATTGCCGCATTGCCACATTATGTCGTAGTGACCACAAATGAGATCCCTAGCGACATTCGTAAAGATTGTCACTGCGACAAGGTACAAAATGGTACTCAATTTAATTATTTTACTTTTTTTTATACTACTCCGGTGGCAAACAACCATACGGCTCGCCTGATAGTAAGCAGTCTCCGTAGCCTATGGACGCCAGCAACTCCAGAGGAGTTACTTGCGCGTTGCCGACCCTAACACTCCGCACCCTCGTTGAGCTCTGGCAACCTTACTCACTGGCAGGAACACAACACTATGACTGTACAATAAATATAAAGTATTCTTCGACTGTACAATAATAGTACATTACGATACAAGTGCGAGAAATAGGAAATTCGAAACGAGTGGCGATAAATTAAAACACGACCGAAGGGAGTGTTTTAAATCGACACGAGTTGCGAATTACCTATTCGCACATGTATCGTACAACGTTTTACAGTACATATGGCCGTTTAAATGTTCGACACAGTAACGTAATATGCTAATTTTCGCACTAGTGCTATAAAGTAGCACCATATGTACTGTAAATATAATTACCTACTTACTTACTTAATTATCATGTTGGGTGCGGGTATCTTTATGACAGTTGTTATTAGCATTCTACGTTTGTTTATATTTAGTGACCTAAATCGGCTAAATCTGAGTTTAACTGATTAAATTGAAAGTTTTAAACTTTATTTAGGTATAAACAATAATATTCAATAATAATCAGTTAGTGTTGACGTTCGTTCTGAGAACTGTGCTGTTTCGGAAATTAAATGCAGTTTAATAAAGTGATCCTTAATTACTACAGGTATTTGAAAATATTTAAAATTCCGAATAGTTTAAATTGTAATCATGTGCAGTGCTTACAATGCTTACGTGGATGTGGCGGAAAAAATAAGGTAAAACGGTTTTCTAGTTTAGAGTCCCTGATAAATATGACCTCGGTCTCTTTAAGAGGCTGTCAACACCCAATGTCCTTGAAATTGATGTTACTTAAACAGTTTTTTAAGAAAGACTATTTGTTTTAGACAAGTAAGAAAAATATATGTTCATATTAATTATATTTCAAAGACCGTGGTTGTACTCGATACATGATTGAACGAAATCGGCTCGATAGAATAATTGCAAAGATTGGTCTTAAAATCACAATTAAACGGTTTTATGTCTTTATTGTTTTGACTTATGGGTCTGCAATTAAAATCACAATTTCAAAACATTTATATCTAAACCGTGGTTGAGTAAAATATTACACTAATAATCCACTTTTTTTTATTTAAATATTTTTCTTATTATTCCCTTGCCCAGGCCCAGTAACATGCGACAGTGCTATCTCATTTACTCCGATAGAAATAGACAGTGTGCGCGCTTTAGGTATTGACAGCCTCTTAAAGCAAGAGTGACTAGGCTACTACTGAACCGGTGAGCTCCATCTTAGGCCCTGTCTTCACTTTCCATCAGGTGTGACTAGATCCAATCGCCAATCAGTTTTTTAATTTAAAAAAAGTCACACTATGCTAAGTTGGCAGCGATTTTGATAGCCCGGACGGTGCAAGTGTTATTTGAAACGTCAAACTTCTATGAATTATGACGTTTACTTGTACCGTAAAATATGGTCATTACAGGTCCCCTAAAAGTAGTTTAACATGTTCTTATAATCCAAAAGAATTTTTTGGGATACAATTCTGCCCTAAGATTTGTAGATGGAAACAACCCTATTGCCCAGTTCCACGAATGCTTTATTGCATCTACATGTCTTGCATATGTTCGGTCGTATCGTGTCACAAACACTTGTTTCACCTTGTTGTTGAGGTGAGCTGTAAGTACGCCATTACATTACATGTATTTTCACATTACCTATTCGGAAAAGAGCTTTTTTCCGTGCTAGGAGTATTCAAAGTGTCACTTTTCTGTTGGGCACTATTTTTATCTTTATTTCCTTACTATTATTTTAGCTAAAATAACATTTTGAAACATAACAATTTCCTCATAGGTGATGTGAAAGCAGTATATGTGTCACATGATAGCAACATTATTTCCCTCTTGGGCGTTAAGCGTTAACGTTGAATTCCTCACTACGCTCAGGATTCAATTTTACAATCTCTCGCGACTTTCGGGATTCTATTATAGAATCCATCGATTCGTTCAGGTTTCAATGTACGCTCCAGGGCTCGGAACCGGTTTATTTTTAAATCCTGAAATAGCCCAATATTTTTAATTATTTTATTCTCTTCACGTAGGACTGGATCATGTATTTAGGTTACAACTTCGCATTATTAGATAGTCCCATTAAAAATGAAATAATAAATCAAAGAACGAAAAAGAACGTAATAATACCGGTATTTTTTGTATGAAGGAAAAACCGGTTCCGAGCCTTGGTACGCTCTGGCCGTAAATATGTCATTTGGCTCCTTTGTAACACAATCTATTATTTCTACTTGTCTACCTTTTTACAACCACGATAGGCAGGTTAATCTGATTTTTCAGTCTGCTACCTCTGATCAGTTAGCTACCAGCGTGGAGTTGCCTAAAGTGAAGCTGAACGATGGCCGGGAAATGCCGGCGCTGGCGCTCGGCACCTATCTTGGCTTCAACGAGGTACGTACATCACGAACGCCTCTTACGCCACGCATATGGCGCCAGGCGCCATTGTCAGCTATCAGTAGAACCATGAGTGAAATGAACGATGGCTGGGAAATGCTGGCGCTCGACACCTATCTTGGCTTCAACGAGGTACGTACATCACGGACGCCTCCCCTGGCGCCACGTTTATAGATTATTGTCTGCTACCAGTAGAACCATGAGTGGAGCAAACCATGGCCGGGAAATGCCGGCGTTGGCGCTCGGCCCCTATCTCGGCTCCAATGTGGTACGTACATCACGAACGCCTCTTACGCCACGCATATGGCGCCAGGCGCCATTGTCAGTAATCAGTAGAACCATGAGTGAAACGAACGATGGCTGGGAAATGCTGGCGCTCGACACCTATCTTATTGGCAACGAGGTACGTACATCACGGACGCATCTTACGCCACGCATATGGCGCCAGGCGCCACGTATATAGATAATTGTCTGCTACCAGTAGAACCATGAGTGGAGCAAACCATGGCCGGGAAATGCCGGCGTTGGCGCTAGGCACCTATCTCGGCTTCAACGAGGTACGTACGCCACTGACGCCATTTACGCCACGTACATAGAGGCGTCAGATACGTAGAATTGGTTCTGAAGTTCTGGGTGAAGCGAACGATGGCCGGGAAATACCGGCGTTAGCGCTCGGCACCTATCTCAACGAGGTACGTACTCCACTGACGCCACTCAACGCCACATACAACATTGTTACACGCCTTTTTTTCAAATTGTTCTATTGGTCGAATTTGCCTAACCATTTGCCATTTTTGTGCGAAGTGGATATATGTATATTGGGTTAGATAACTAATAATAATAAAACCTTTATTTACAATAACAATATACATAATGGATATACATATACAGAGGATTACTGTAAATAATAAATAATCTAAAATAGGCCCTTGGGGCATTGTACCAAGGATGCTGGCGGCAATTCCTCGTTGTATCGCAATACACATACACATACACATACACACCCATCTAACTTTTTCTTCTCTTCCTTTTCCTAATGTTTTTGTTTTCTTATGTTTTGTTTTTATTACTAGGGACCGACTGAAAACCAGCGTTGCAGTACATTTACTGCAACTTTATGCTGAGTCGAGCCCCTTTTTAACATCACGCTGTTTATATGTCAGTCAACGCATCTTAGTATTAAATTGTTTTAGGTAGTAGTTTTAAGATTTTATGTTCAAATGTACCAATGCGATATTTGTGATGTTAAATAAAACTTTTCTATGTCTATGTCAATACTAATAAATAGGTAGGAACCGTTATTTTTGTGTATAGGTAACAGATAGCTAGAAATAGCGGTGCAATGATTGAGAAAAGATGTCCGTATTGCGGCTTTAAGTTTTAACAATATATATATAATGTATATACGTGTGTGTGTGTGTGTGTGTGTGTGTTTGTGTGTGTGTGTGTCTCTCTCTAGGGTATATTTGTAATGCCAATATGCTGTCCCAGTTAAACAATTTTACTTCTTCTTTCGCTGGTGGCCTGGCGGTAAGAACGTGCGACTTGCAATCCGGAGGTCGCGGATTCAAACTCCGGCTCGTACCAATGAGTTATTCGGAACTTATGTATTACGAAATATCATTTGATATTTACTAGTCGCTTTTCGGTGAAGGAAAACATCGCGAGGAAACCGGACTAATCACAATAAGGCCTAGTTTCGCCTCTGGGTAAGGTAAGATTGTAAAAACTTTCGTAAAACCTAGTGCCTACGCCAAATCTTGGGATTAATTGTCAAGCGGACCACAGGCTGCCATGAGCCGTGGCATAATGCCGGGACAACGCGTGGAAGACATCTCCTTACTTAATTACATCAACTTGCTCCACAGCACGGCATAATCCGCTCTGACAACCACCAGCTCCGCGACGTGATTTCCCGTTCCATCGACGTGGGGTACCGCCATTTTGACACGGCGTTCGTGTATGGCACGGAGGGCGAGGTGGGGGAGGGGATAGCAGCCAAGCTCAAAGAGGGAGTGAGAAGGAGCGATATATTCGTCACCACTAAGGTAAACTCTGTTTATATCTTAGATAATACTAATATGACAGTTAAGACGAAACATTAGTGGTAATGTTTCATTCTGGACATTTTCCTCTCTGGATTAAAAAAAAAATAAGTTTAATATTGCTAGTAAGCAGTAAGTAAGTAAATATTCTGTATTGCAGCAATAATTATACAGTAAATTTGGACGTTTAGATTTTTTTGATATTCTTGTTTTAACCTTTTGAACGCCACGCCTATCGTAGGTACGCGGCGCGTAATCGTGAACCTTGTCGGTACGAATGAAGGTTGATATTGGCTGTAGCCGCGCACGTCATATGACGTCTTTGGAGGTCAAAAGATTAAAAGAACCTACTTAAAAAAAAGTGGCTGTGACATAAGCGATCATAGCCGATGTAACTTCTCTTTTATAAATAAAAAAAAAATAAAAAAAAATAATAATAATCGGACAGACAGACGGACATGACGAATCTATAAGGGTTCCGTTTTTTGCCATTTGGCTACGGAACCCTAAAAACGCTAAGAACGGCCAAATAAATGCGCCGTTAACAGTCGCCTAGCATACAAAATCGGGAACAATAAACGCAAAAATCAAAACGGCCAGACACAGATAATTTCTTTCTCATTCCGTTTCCAAAATTTCGTTACGATTGGTTAAGTTTTTGAGGAAAAAATTGCGCGAACAGAACTACGATTTCTGAGATTTTTACGCAGGATGTTTTGCCTAAGCCTCCGTCAGCGCGATGGAGATAATCTACCTAAAATTCTCAAATTTGAGAAGGGGCTCAGTTGGTTTTTTTCGCATAAGGTAAAATGACTCAAAGGTTATCTTATCACTGTACAAAAGGCGAACTGAATGCCATTAAGCATTCTCTACCATTCGCTTTAGCTATAAGATCATAAATCATTGGGCGTCACGCCTACCGTGTGCGGCACGTCACTGGTAGAGAATGCCTACAGTGTGTTTTCTTATCTGCAATAAATATTAAATAAATAAACCACCTTTTTCTGTAGCTGCGCCCGTCAGTTGACGTCTTTAGCGGTTGCCGGTTGCTTGGCCAGTGCTGCGGTTGGCGGTAAGAATAAAGAAATGAATTTATTCTTAACGATATTCTCCGCCGGTCTCTTGCCAGCGTGAACGTGCCAGCTCTTCTTGAGCCAGCTGGTATTGTAAGAGACGATGGTAAGAGACCGGACGGAATGTCACTAATTCCGTGGAAGATGGGACGGGTGCTGGTGTGGGACGCCACATGTGTAGACACTCTAGCCCCGTCTCATCTCCACGGCACAACTGCAAAACCCGGCGCGGCGGCAGAGGCGGCCGAAAAATTAAAAAAGATCAAATATAGGGGTCTCGGCCCCGAATACGATTTCGTACCTTTTGGCGTCGAGACCCTTGGCCCGTGGGGTCCGAATGCATCTACACTATTTAAGGATTTAGCCAAAAAAATAGAAAACGCTACCGGTGATCGTAGAGCTGGCAGCTTCCTCGCACAGAGAATAAGTATTGCGATACAACGAGGAAATGCTGCCAGCATCTACGGCACCATGCCGCAGGGGGATAGTTTTTAATTATTTATTTTAAGATTAGTTGTATTTATTTTTAGATTTAGATTTTAAGTTTTATATGTATTATACTGTTAGCTTGTGAGTTAATTAATTTAATAAATATATGTTAATAATTTATTCTACCGAAAATTCCCCCGCAAGCACACGATTTAGAGTCGTAGGGTAGGGTACTTTTTAGGCCGGTATAGAAGTCCTATTGGTAGAAGATGCGAGAACTCCTCGGACCAAGCTACACTGACAGAATGTGGAAGTACCACCATATCGTAGCACACTTTATTTCTACTTTGACTGCAATTGACCGAGCAAAGCAAGTCTCCGTTTCAGTTTTGACCGGAATGTATTTTCGGTTCAGTTTTTAATTTTTTACGACGTTGGAGCTATGAAGGTTCGAGAGGTCTATAAGTTAATGTTTGTTTTAATATTATTATTTTTTTGGAACAGTTATGGAACACTCAGCACAAACGGGAGCAGGTGGCAGCGGCCATACAGCAGTCCCTCAATGCATCAGGACTCGACTATGTGGACCTTTATCTCATGCACTGGCCCATTGGATTGAATGTGAGTCAATAATGATGATTACACAATAATAATAGAATGTGCAGCTCATGAAATACGGCGTTCATTTGGCAGGATTGGTTCTTAGGACCCAATGATCATCATTGGGTAATGATGGATTTAATAATTGGAGCCACCAAGATTTTTGAACCAAGCGTTTTTTTTAGGGATGGGGCTATCAACTTTATCTTGTCTATATCTTTCTCGTATAAATAATTATCGAGGATGTCGAATTTATTTATGATATCATATTGATACCATTGCGAAGCAAAAACAAAATACGAAAAAAAAAACTTTTTTAATTCCTCTTCACGCTTAAACCGCTTAACCAATTTAGTTAAAATTTTGTATAAAAATAGTTTGAGTCCTGGGAAAGAACATAGGATAGTTTTAATCTCAAAAATCGTCCTTTACTCGTAAGGGTGTGAAAAGGGAGGTGGAAATTTGTATGGAAAATCAAGAACCGCTGAACCGATTTAGATAAAATTTAGTATAGAGATAGTTTGAGTCCCGGGAAAGAAGATAGGATAGTTTTTGTCCCAAAAGTTTTCCCTTAAAAGGGAAAGGAAGGTGTATGTTTGTATGGGGAATCAATAACCGCCGAACCGATTTAGATGGAGTCTACGTCTAAATCTATAGATTTAGTTAAAAATTATACTTTATTGACTTTGAACCTAAACTTATCAATTTTGTTTGACAAAAAAATCATTTTTAGTACAAGCTTTTATGGCTGACTGTACTTTTCTTACTTACTACTCATCGAGAGAATAATTTTAAAAACCCCAAACACAATGTGATTGGGGTTTTTCATCACAGAGTTCCTATGCCCACCTCTTGTCTCCATCATCAGATCAGCTTGATGGTACCATAATATTACGTTGTCTCCCGACTTACATATGTATGCAAATTTTCAGCCCAATCGGAAATCAGGAAGTGGGGCAAATTTAGCTTCCAAAATTTGACCCAAACATAAAAGTCAGTTAAATAAAAGCTTGTAAATGGCGCGAAATTATAATTTTCTATGGACAGATAACCCTTCGCGCGTCCATTTTTTTAATTTGATTTTGACGAAAATGCCTTGACAGACTATAGTTCAGATGGACCTTATTATAAGGTATATATTTCAGGAGGACTACAGCTACTCCGATGTGGACTTCATGGAGACCTGGCGAGGAATGGAAGACGCCCAACGCCTGGGCCTGGTGAAGTCTATTGGTGTCTCCAACTTCAACCAGAGGCAGCTGGAAAGGCTGCTTAATGAGAGCAGTATCAAGCCCAGCGTGCTGCAGATTGAGGTAACCATGATATGACAAACAGTTAACATGATGGGGGAGAACATGAACGCGACATTTTCATCTTCACTTAGATTGTTGGCAGTCCTCAACTGTGCGTTTCTCCAAACTTCCTGTCTCGCACAGCTAAACTGTGTGGAACTGCCGCTCGCGGTATTTCCAGACCGATACGACTTTCAAACCTTCAAGAAAAGAGGGTACTCCCATATTGAAGACCGGCCACACACTTGGAACTACTCCCCTCTACTATTGCAGGTGTCCATGGGTGGGTTCATATGGATGATAATTGCTCCATCAGATTCGCCTGCTCGTTTACCTCCAAACTTACTTACGTATAAGAAAAACAATACTGGGATCAAGTTCGAATAATTGAGGTTTCGGATAATCGAAGTTCTACTGTATATAATTTTATTTTATTTTTCAAATATTTACAGGGCATTACAGCATATGCCAATACACCGAATAATTAGACTATACAAATCCAAAACATATATAAAATAAAAAACAGATATTCATTAATAATCAAATGCAAGTGCTGGAAAGCCTATCATCCATATCTCACAGAACCTCAGACACTCCTGGCACACATAATAAACCTAAATGGCATAATACATGTTATGTGTGTATGTCCCAGGTCCACCCGCAGCTCCCCCAAACCCCACTAGTATCCTACGCGCAAGGCCGCGGGCTGGTGGTGATGGGCCACAGCCCGCTCGGGGCGCTCGTGGCGCGCTACGGGGCCCCCGCGCCGAAGACGGAGGGCGCTCTGCAGGAGCTGGCCAAGAAATATGGGAAGACCGAGGCGCAGGTCATATTGCGGTGGCTGGTGAGTCCATAAACATATATTTTTTAATACTACGTCGGTGGCAAACAAGCATACGGCCCGCCTGATGGTGAGTAGTCTCCCTAGCCTATGAACGCCTGCAACTCCAGAGGAGCCACATGCGCGTTGCCGATCCTAACACTCCGCACCCTCGTTGAGCTCTGACAACTTTACTCACCGGCAGGAACACGACACTATGAGTAGGGTCTAGTGTTATTTGGCTGCGGTTTTCTGTAAGGTGAAGTTACTTCTCCGTTTGGGCTCTGCTCTAGATCTAGAATGACATCCGCTGTGCTGTGCCCTGCCACACAAAGCGAAATGTCATTCACAGTGCCCATACCTCTCTTTTGGACGTAGTTTAAAGACATACCCGGATCCCATTTGAATTATACGAGTAAGTACTTATAGTATAATGTACTAGCTAGCTATAGTATCCTACGCCAAAGCCCGGGGCCTGGTCGTTATGGGCTATATGAATGAATGAATGACCATTAAAGCCTGGCCGTGATGGGCCACAGCCCGTTCGGGCCGCTCGTGGCCCGCTTCGGAGCCCCCGCGCCGGAGACGGAGAGCGTTCTGCAGGAGCTAGCCCAGAAATTTGGGAAGACGGAGGCTCAGGTCGTATTAAGGTGGCTGGTAAGTGATAGCATAAGCCCGACGAACTGGAATACATATAGAAGTCTGACTAGAGCGCAAAAAATACTCTACACGAATTTTACCGCTAATAGCCTATTGCAACCTAAGATAAAGATAGTTTATTTTTCAAATAGGCATATTACAATGCACTTATGAACGTCAAATAAAGCTACGCCGGCTCTAACCCTACACCTCTGACCCGAGAAAATTTAAAACCCTCCTAAATTGTAGGAGGATATCTCAATATGGGACCGGCAAGAAACTCGGCGGGACACATCTTTTCAAATCAAATAACTAACATGCATAAAATACGTTTTAAATTAATATGGAATTAAAAAAAAAAAGAATGTTATCATTGCCAAACATCCATGATATAATCGCTTATTTTATAGAATGCTCGCGAAATGAGTTTGTTTAACAACAGTTTTGAATTTAGAATCTGTAAGCTCGGGGACATTTTTTGGTACCTTGTTAGAGTCTGTTCGGAAAGAGAAGAGTCGTAGAATGTATTGCGCCCCATACATTCCACGACTCTTCTCTTTCCGCACAGACTCTATAGAATTTTATACAAAATCTATGAATCAATAACACTACTTTTAATTATTTTCAGGTGGATAGAAACATAGTGCCGATTCCAAAAACCGTAAAATCAAAGCGGTTAGAAGAGAACATCAACATCTTCGACTTCAAGTTAGAAAAGGAAGAAATACAACAGATTAACACATTGAACACCAACACGAGATTCACGCTGCCGTCGTTCTGGCAAAACCACCCTTATTACCCGTTCGAGAAGATTGATAATCCTATACCTAGTCCTTTTGGTTAGCCCTCCGAACGCCACGCCTATCGTACGCGGCGCGTCATTTTGAACCTTATCGGAATGCATGAAGGTTGGTATTGGGCTGTAGCATGTCAGTTTATGTCTTTGGCGCCTGGTAAATATCAGTGTTGGTTGACCGAACGTTAATTAGAATTGACCAGGGGTAGGAAACTAGAGCGTTCGGGCTTTCTCGCCTCCGTTCGGCTCGGCATTGCTCCGAGCAATTATTAGGGTTGGCACAACTTGACGTCACTTTGCGTGCACAACCACAGATAAGATAATTACATGAATTTTGACAACCCTAAAATAGCCGAAAGGGAAAGTTCCATACATTAGAAAGGGACAAAATGATTCGGCCCTGAATCGCTGTCAAACTTCGGTTTTGTAGGAAGTTTCCTTTCTGTACGATAGTTATCTGTGCCATAACAAATTGAACCGTAAGCTGTAGCCGCGTTACGGTTTCAATTTGTAATGATTAATGGTCAATTCTCATTAACATTCGGTCAACACTGGTAAATATAACATAACAATCAATTTTTTGCGTTTAGGGATGTGTAAGTTATCGATAATAAATTCGATAATTCTAGTGTTTATAATACTTAAGAGATGGCGCTGTCATTAAAATTATTCTAATTATATTGCTTTTTATTACGGTACCGATGTTTGTTTTCAAATAACCGACCAATTGGGAGCCGGATTCGCGCACGAAGGGTTCCATACCATTACGCAAAAAACGGCAAAAAATGACGTTTGTTGTGTGGGAGCCCCACTTAAATATGTATTTTATTCTGTTTTTAGTATTTGTTATAGCAGGTAGGTTCATGATGTGCAGCCTGGTGACAGGCAGACAGACGGACAGTGGAGTCTTATTAATAGGGTCCCATTTTTACCCTTTGGGAACGGAACCTCTTAAAATTGAAGGAATAAAAGGAGCGAATAAAGTGAAAATGCAATATTATAACAATATTTTTATAATTATGGCACTTCTCAATATTTGACAAAAACATTTTTTTTACCTTAGGTTTGAAGCCAATGTAGATTGTGGTAATATTCGATTAAATAATACTGCACTGATTTATTGTCGGCATAAAAGCATTTTTTCCGAATCCAAACCGCCAGCTTACATATTTCTTGTTTATTGTATCGCTCAAGAAAAACTGCACCCGTAACTTTGTTTTTCACTAATTACATATTAATGACAAAATTATTAGTACAGTTTAGTTATTTAGCTTTTCTTATTTTTTCAAAGCGACATATACAACTAAACAATTGAGTTATAACATCGATTGGATATTTTTAAATAGATACAACAAATTTACAATTATACAACGAAAACGTACACATTGCTCATTCTAGAAGAAAAAGAAAATAAAAGAAAAATAGAAACATTTAACATCGACACACTGCTGTTTATACCAATACTTACCAATTTAAAGAGACACCGCTTTTGTCCACTCTAAATCGGCTTGAGCCAATAAGAATAACATCTATAAAAACATTCGCTTCACGACGAGACCCAATATCGGCCTGTAACGAATTAATCGTCATCGGCTCAAGTCGTTCTATAGGCGACTAAATGCGATGGCACTCTTATTATTAATAAGTTACAAGTTTTTATACATTATGATTTTGCAGAAGGACCTCTCACAAACATAATGAATGTTAAAGTAAAAGATCATAATTTCAGGGTCCTTTTTTGTTTGTTTGTATTTATACTCTTATTATTGGTAAATATAGGTTATTAAACCTGACATTTAAGGTGTACTGCACATTTATTGTTGAACCATAGAATAACATGAGAAAAATTAAACAGACAGGCCACATTGCGTTTGGAGTTGGCTGAAGCCTCTGAAGGTATGGAGATTGAGACATTAATTCTAATCTTAAATATGATTTCATTTAACCTATTATTTTTGTGGTTTTAAGCTTACATTTGCATTTTGAAGGGTCATTACTAAGCAAATTGTATTAAAGTATATTATTAAGTGTCATAATGGTGTCTCAGTGTCCGTGGTCCTGTGAATAGAGACCCCAGCCTCGGAGCGGTCAGATTTCGGTTAGTCGCGCAAGCGTAGCTTTAGGAAGTGCAAAAGTTATAACCAATTTAGAAAAAATAACTTAAAAAGAGACCATCCATAATATATGTTGAAAAATATTTTTGAACAGTTGAGTGGCTTAGTGACGTTTCGCTTTTTATCGATATTTTAGTTATTTTCTTTTTAAATATTTTATCAGCCGTCGTAAAAATATTTCTGACAATTGAAACATAATTAATAGATGGTATTAGTTAAAAAAAATAGTTTTAAATGTTACGACAATACACAAGAAAAAATACCATACCATGAAAATTGTCAGATTTATTGGATTTTTTCGTGCATATTGTTAATGTAAATAATACATGCTTTTGTTAATTAAAGTTAACAAGTGTTATCTTAGAGGTCTAATTGACTATGAGTACGGTCCGAGCTAGTTGTCTAATGCGTGATATGCCGTAATAAAGTGTAGGAAGAAGATTTATAAATAAATGTGTTGAAATATACTTTTTTAATAAGAAAAAACATCTGATTATCAGGTATTAATGTTTTCACTAGTTCTTTATTTATTTAATAACACAAGTTTCAAGTCCAATGTTTTCTAAAACCATTTTTATAAAAAGTGTGTTTCATATAACGATGCCCTTTATTTTTTACCGTTAGTATTTTAAGTCAATTTAATTTTTCAGTAAACATGGCCAAGTTTTGGACTTCCATCATTGAATAAAAAAATATATTCCAACACTACATCGCATTCTTATAATAGGTAAATACTAGTTATTAAAATTAAAGCGATTTAGGTAAAACTTTACTTAGTCTTATCATCAGCTTCCATAGTAACTAGGTAATAATATAGGGTTTAAGTTAGCTGACGTCACTATTACACTTTAACAATATTCCAAAAAATAAGAAGCAGAATAAAACTAAATTTCCATTTTGATGTCAGAGATTATAGAATCGAAAAGTCAACAACATTTTCATTAGATATTCTATTGAAACGTTGCAATAAATGCATTTTTTAATAATTTCATTAAGCAAAAAAATATTTAGCGACTATTTTAATTCGAGAAACTGCTCAGAGTCAGACCAAGCTGACTCGACAGCGATTTTGTTAGTACAGACTGTGCAAGTGTTATTTTTAACGTCATAATTTCATAGAAGTTTGATGTTTAAAATAACACTTGCACAGTCTGTGCTATTAAAATCGCCTCCAAGTTAGCTTGGTCTCAGTCTAAAAGTTGAAAAAAATATTTTTTACAATAAATCTGATTCAAATATGGAATCGATAAAGTTAACCATAGGGTAGGTAGGGTAGTGCACGAGCCAAGTGGCAGCTAACTTAAAGAATGGCATTCCGAGGTGTCCGGGCCAGTGGGAAGCCGGGCTACAGTGCTGTGACATGCTACAACCCTAGACAACAATACTTGAAGTTAAATGGTTCATTCGGCATTTTAAACATTTTAGGAGTTGTGAATACTCTCACTATACTCGATTACAACTCATATTTACTATTGTAGGTAGCCTGAATTAGATCAAGCAATAAATTTAATACTATTGCACTGCTTCCTGCATGGTAATTTCAATAACAAAGTGTCGTGATGTCATAATTAATATCAAATGTCTATGATATATGATGGCACTCCGCACGTTCTATTCAAGAGGGTGCAAAGTTAGCTCTCAGGCGGAGACAAGAAAGAGAAAGGATCGTCTGTACAGAAACATTTTTTTTTTCTTTATCACACTAAAATAGGTAAAATCAATTTAAATTGCCGAACATACCTGAATATTAACAAATATGGAAACTGAGTATGTAAAGGTGGTAGTTGGATGCTCCACAACACGCTCCAACATGCTCCATTTACGACGGATAGTGATGTCCAAAGTTACCAAATATAGCGGTACACATTATGTCGATGGTAACAAAGGTGTGTTCCGATTTACTTGCCTACTTTGGCCGTCACTATTTGATGTATTATTTGTGTAATTTTTGTATTTTAATCACAAGAGGATTTTTTCTCTCCATTTTATCCTTTATCCGCCCAGAGGTCAATAAAAAGATCTCCCGTTCCATTCTATTTTGAATCTTTACTTTGACAAATCATAATTACATTTTGGCAAGTTTTGATGTCTTGGACGCCTAGAGGTCCAATAGGTCCTCTGAGGCTTGGGCCGACAGCCCACAAGACAGAAAAAGGTGATTTTATTGTGCTGTGGTGTATCCAAACTCTTTAAACAAGTCTTAGACGACATTTTGTATATCTATGACACATGCGATGGGTCGAGACATGTCAGACCGAACTTACTCTAAAGCTAGAAATTTAAAATAATCGGAGTATCTATTTAATTCAAAAACGTCAGTTAAGAACTAGAGTTAACAAGGAAGATTATGTAAACTATTCATAGATATAGTCATACTATATTTTTAATATACATACAATATTTATCTCCTTATATTATGCTTTGCACTTACATTAAAACTAGGGAATGCAAATCCGTTTCGACGAAAACTTAACAATCGTTTTTTCGGTATTCTAAACCGGTTTTTTTTAGACATGTATTACCGGAAGTATAGTATATTTTGCAATTAATTACATGTACAATGAGAATGAATCGCCTAGTGATTTTTTCTTTAATTGTATTAAAGCGTAACACTTATTTTTTTTTCCATTCTTGTAGTATGAATTTAAGGCTGAACCATTACTAAGTTTTTATCGGTTTCGGAATAACCGGTTTTTCGTGAGGGCTTTGCATTCCTTAATTAGATAACTAACCTACTGATGATATGGCATTAAATCAAATTGCCTATAACCTAGTGTGGCTCCGATTTGAGTAAAAGGAACTACGGTTTATAAAGCTATTATTCACAAACATCTCACTGTAGAGCAGTGCTTTGGGGAAGTCTCGCCATTCGTTTGAATTTAATAAAAATAATTCAACCCAACGACGAGTAGATCCCAAATTTTAATGAAATAACTATAATGCCCTTATGTCTCACTTCTATGCACATTTAGTGCTTTGTTTAAAATAAAAACTACCTAAAAATCATCGCCGCATTATCAAACGCTAAATTATTATTATTTATTAGCTATTTAACGATTAAAAATTATTTGGTGTTTATGTTCCTAAATTAGTTAAGCTAAGGCCGGACGGGAGTGTCGCGGCCAAGTTCTAGCACTATATTTATTATTAAAGAGGTCACCTTGTTTGCATCTTCTTCTAACACTAGCATCGTATATCTACGCCCGTCAAACGAAACGTCAAAAAAAGCGGAATAAAATATCTATAATTCGTTAATTTTTTCAATTGCCTTTATAATCACCAAGGAATAACTAACATCCGAATTTAACTTACAGGTCGTCATTTCAACCACAAGGCTTTCCGTTATCATATTATGTATATGACGCAGCATGCCCACCATGAATAATTGTCAGGGGTCTCCAAAGTTTAGAACCCAAGGGCCAGTGCACTTAGATAAATAGCGGACCAAAAGTTTTTATAGCCAGGCCTTTCGGCCGTGTCGCTTTTCCGCGGGCTAGACCAGGCCATAGTTTGAAAACCACTGAAAAAAGTAACTTACGAGCAGATATATGTATAGGTAACTTGTTCTAATAGATCATGATCGTTTTGGTCTCCTCTGTACTTTTTTACTTATATCATCAGTTTAAATATTCGCGCCTTACCCCTTTTTTAACACTAACTATGAAAGAAACAAACACAACCAAAATTTAGAATAAATCTAAGTGCAATTTAATTTTCTACCTTTTCCAAACAGATTTTTAGGGAACAAAGAAGATAAACATCTTAAGACGTTGATTGTGGCTTACTGATACATTATAGTAAAATTTCGTTAGATAGAAGCAAGGACTCAATTGCACTATAAAAATAGAGTGGTGTATTGCAGACCTTTATCATTTTTTTTTTATATAGGTGAGAAGAGTTCACACGGTTAACTAAATTTCCACAAGTAAAAGAACTTGGCAGATTTTTAAAGTGCAAGAGCCTTAATAAAATCAGACTGCCAATCGTTGTAAAAATGTTTTAAAATATCCAAACCCTCTGTAACCAAGCTATCCTATTACACTCCATTATGTATTGTACGGCAGTTCAAGCTAATTCGTCTATAAACAATTTAATTTCTATCTAAAAGTGCCCCACATCTATTTTACGTGCATCTATGAGCAAATTCAACTTGGTCTAAGAAATTTGGACCAATAAGAAAGCATTGAGTGTGTCAGCTTTATCGATATCGATACGCACGTCCGTGCCGCACTATTTACAAGCTAATCATTTGGAATTCTCGTAACTACGCCTAGGTTAGAGCAAAATGTTATCGTGAGAGCGAATGATGGAGGTTTTCCACACCAGTACATAAATATCAGGTACGAGTTCTGAGGGACGTATAGTGATGTGAAAAAGCTCGACTACACTACGTTGGACGAAAGTCTAGTTTGGGCTCAGTCGAACAATCGTTGTTGGAACACTGGTTTGACATAATAAAAATATTTTTGTCACGTTAATTAAATTTTGTGATACCTGACGAAATTGCTATAATGTGCCCCTGCGATTAAAAAATAAATAGCTTTAAATTTTGTAGTCAAAAATTGTACCACATCTTCCACAGTAAAGTTATCGATATCGATAAGATTAATGTACAAGGTACAGCTCTCAATTTAAGTCCACATTTTAAATTCTGATCAATTTTCATTTCTCAAGCCAGTGTTTTTTCTTCTTTCAAATTTACGGAGACATCGAAAAATACGTGCACTTTCTAGTCGTGTCATTAATGCGATTTTCACTTTTTGCGCATTTGAGGTTTATAAATATTTTTTCTGTTTCTGTTAAGTAACTGGATATCGTAGTAAACTTGAGTTGAGTTGAGTGTTATTTTTGACTATGATTCAAAGTATTCAAATGCAGGTATTTATCGATGTTTTAAATTCCGTGCCTATTGGTTCTCGAATGGTTACATTTTAAATGATTTTCGTTGTAACCGTTAACCTTTCAAAATAGCTCGATATCATTTTAAACGTTTCAATTTTCAATTACGGTTACTTATCAATTTGAGCGCTTTACTACACCCAATGCGCCATTTACAAGTTAACTTCGTAAGTTTCAAATAAAGCATCACAACCGACTTTTATAAAGAATCTAGAACCTGACTGGTTCAAAAAAATCATACATCCTAATAGGCGTCTCGATTTTCGAAACCCCTATAACAATTAAATTTTTCGACTCATTATCTAGCCAAAACCTGAACATTTCCAAGCTCTCGGACCATCATGGTCAAATGTCAAGTACCCAAGCTAACGATTTTATCGATAACCATTCAAATTCGAGTACCCAATAGGCTTATCGATAATCGACCTCGCCCGTCACTACGCTTCACCTCCATGCACATGCAACCACAAGCGCGAGCAACCACGCCGCTGCGCGCGCGCCGGCGCTCGCGTTACACATGTCCTCCTCGCAGAAACACATGTGGCCCGTGCCTGTACTTTCCATCATGCAAACGTGGTCCACCATGAACAGGTTGATTTGTAGCTGGGATGTGCAGGTGCGCCGGACCACTTCGTAGGCTGGAAATAAATTAAAATGGTTCAATCATTCTGATTTATATTTATAATTATAGCCCATTTTGCTTTGGGTTCATTAGTGCGAGGACAAATTGCTTAATATCGATATCGATAACACTTGAGTTTATGTTTAAATAAACACTGTAGTCGGCTGAGAATGCGTTTGTGCCATACCCATTTTTGGGCAAAATCGTTTTTTAATCTCAGGACCCTCAGCGAGGAAACGAGGAAGATACAACTGATACAAGAGAAGAAGCAGGACGGGGGCTGGCGCGGCCAGGTTATTCCCACTAGTTACCACCAAGTTGTTACCAGTGGTAACAACTGTCACTTTATTCTCACCTGTTTCCAGTGTAAATAACTGATAAAAATAATTCCACCACCACCAGTTACCACCAAACCACTTTCTTCTCAGCATATTCACGTCCACTGCTGAACATATTCCTCTTTCATGGATTTCCATTTTGTTATGCGGCGGTTCTATGCCAGGACTTTTTCACTTTAGTGTTTTACATTTAGTAGGCATTTATATTACTGGTAATAACTATTGGGAAACACACATTAACAGGGAACTTACGGCTCTTAGAGTAGCGGACCATCTTAACGCAGCAGCCGTTGCAGGTCTGCAGCGGCGGCTGGTCGCGCGGGAGCGCCGTGTAGTTGAACGGGTCCTTGCAGCGCGGGTCCGTCCAGCTGTCGCACTCGTAGCAGTAGATCGTGCGGGCTGGAAATTATACTTATTACTTAGTTTCAAGGTCGTCAAACGAGACCTAACGCGAATCGAATGCTCAAAACGGCGAAGCGTGATGGTTTAAGAAGGCTCGACTTTTGAAGAAGTAAATGGCCTTCATCAATTTATTTTTTATCACTTGGCAATCCTAATTTAATTGTGCCCAGGGCTTAACGGGTGTGTTACCATTTGTCCCCGCCCATGAGGCGGGCACTGATTGGAATATTTCATATGCACCTATTTTTTATGTGCCTGGCGGGAACAAATAGGAATACACCACTATCGGGAAACATCGAAAATCGATATCTACTTCTCTATCGCTCTTTCTTATTTGAGTGATAAAGACGCAAAAAGATGAACGAACGAATTTGTTTGTGGTATGTTTTTAGGTATAAAAAACGATATTTCCATTATTTATCAAGCCCTCAACTTCTGAAGAAGTAGAACGCCTTTATGGATGCCTAAAGCCTGCCGGAAATTAAGATATCACATAAATGTATATCGTGAAATACATAAATATGAACAATTCGTTTTGTTTATTGTTTTTTATTCTTAGTGGAAATGATTATTTTACTATAAATCCAATCATAATGGCATTAAAAATATCGATATCTACATGTCATAATCTTCTAACGATGCAACACTATCTCGTCGGATTATTCGAAAAATACCTTACACTATCTATAAATAAATATATTAATTTTTAGCCTGTGTTACCAATACTTCAAAGTTCTATTTTAGGTAGGTATAATTATAAATATTGAGTGTTATCAAAACTACATACTTAATGAATACACTAAAGTTCTGTTAGTAACCATAATTGATACCATCTACAAAAAATGCTACATACATCAACAAACTATATCCGGGGGTGAGAATATTACCAACTCGTTCGCAAAATTTCACTCACCCCCCTCGTTGCACAATATATTATTTACTGTGTCCTCAATGTGCACGGGGGTTCAACTCGAAGATCGGCTATGTCAGCCATCTTCGGGCGCATGAGCGCCGAGCTAACTAGGAGTCGAAGTGGTCGCCATGGTCGAAATCGGCCGGAAAGATCATATCATCACTGTACGTATATCGCTAAGCTAACGGTACAAGAAACATTCGTGTCCACCACGAATGTTCGTGCAAGTCCACAAGCCATTAACGACCTTGTCATAATGACGTGCTGCCACGAAACCTTATGCTAGGTTTAGCTAAATCTAGGGCAAAGCTGAGCGGGCTTCGGCACGCGAGCGACCTATAAGCGAACGACCTTTGTGTACTAGACTCCCGAGTTGTTTGTCAGTTTTGTGGAATATACATTTTATTTACAATAAATATATACATAATGGATACATATACAGAGTGTGGCCTATACGAGCAAAAAAATGAACTGTAGACTATACTTCTCAAACTGACCAACATTTGTTCAGCGATTTTAAAAACTATGAAATTAATGATAGCGTTTATCATTTCCCCAGCTTACAATGGTAATAATGAATCGGTTTGTTTAACTTTAGTTTTAATTTTTGATTTTTTTACGCCAAGTGTCATTACTTTTTTCAGTGATGTCTTTGATTGCAACAACATTTAAAAAAATACAACAAAAAAAAATCAAATCAAAATCAAGTCCTTTTAAGGTCTGCCTAATAAGCCTTAAGAGTCGTGGAATATAAGGAAACCAATGCATTCTACGACTCTTCTCTTTTCGCAGAC
This sequence comes from Cydia pomonella, assembly GCF_033807575.1. Lineage (NCBI taxonomy): Eukaryota > Metazoa > Arthropoda > Insecta > Lepidoptera > Tortricidae > Cydia > Cydia pomonella. Next base: position 10,370,979 of record NC_084728.1, read on the forward strand.
TCTTTCTAATAGTCTACGGAGACTGCTTACCATCATGCGGGCCATATGCTTGTTTGCCACCGACGTAGTTTAAAATTTTGCCATGATTTTTTATTCTAAGCAACCCTTGTAATAATGTATTTCATTTTCGTACAGCCACGGACTTTGATTGTTGAGCCATTTAGGGTTCACTTTACATTGGACATTTCATACCGTTAGTATTGAATTGACAGCCAAATTTTTTTTTTATATTATAGGACATTATTACACAAATTGACTAAGTCCCACAGTAAGCTCAATAAGGCTTGTGTTGTGGGTACTTAGACAACGATATATATAATATATATAATAATAATAATTTATTTTTCAATTCATACGATATCTATATGTCATACGAATAAGTGCTGACAAAAAATCATTTTTGGTACAAGCTTTTATCGCTGACTGTACTTTTTTCCACAGGCAACTAATACTCATCGAGACAATTCTGAAAACCCCAAACACAATTATGTTGCGTTGTTTTATCACAGAGTTGCTATGGCTACCTCCTGTCTCCATCATCAGATCAGCTTGATAAATAAAATAATAAATAAGTAAATAAATAAATATTATAGGACTTTATTACACAAATTGACTAAGTCCCACAGTAAGCTCAATAAGGCTTGTGTTGAGGGTACTTAGACAACGATATATATAATATATAAATACTTAAATACATAGAAAACACCCATAACTCAGGAACAAATATCCATGCTCATCACACGAATACATGCCCTTACCAGGATTTGAACCCGGGACCATCAGCTTCGTAGGCAGGGTCACTACCCACTAGGCCAGACCGGTCGTCAAACCACCCGCAAATATTGCATTATCAATTATCACCCGAATTACACATGTATGCAAATCTTCAGCTTCATCGGAAACCGGGAAGTGGGTCAAATTTAACTTGCAAGATTTGTCCCATACATACTAACAGGACAAGTTAAAGCAGAATAACAGCGTTGCAATTTGCCTCATTTGCGAATAGCAACAATATGCTGAGACAGGGCCTTTTCCCTACTGCACACATTGCTGGACCCAAGTGTGTAATTTTCGGATTTTAATGTGTACATAATTTAATTTTATATCTGTTGTTTTTTTTTTGTTTTTGTTTTGTTGTTCTTTCTATCTTATTTTTTTCATCTTCTTGTCCTGTGTATGTGTGCTTTATGGAATAAATGTCATTTCTTCTTCTTCTTCTTTAAAAAAGCCTGTAATAAAATAGTTCTGTTTTTCACTGAACTGCAGGTCTAATACATAAAGGTCTATGGTAAGGTCATGCAAGTGGTTGCCAAGAGAAGCCGGCGTTATTGTTTGTTTCTCGCTCATTCACATACTAACGAAACGAGACACAAGAACTGGTGCTAAAAATAGCCTAAATCTTGACCCAAGTAGAGCTACAGTTTTAATGAACGTGCATGGTTTTTGTTTTTAATTAACACACTATTTAATGTACAAGTATGTGTTTATTGCGTTTTTTTTTTGCAGAAACTAGGTATTTAATGTTTAAGCGCTGGTGGACTAGCGGTAAGAGCGTGGGACTTTCAATCCGGAGGTCGCGGGTTTAAGCCCCGGCTCGTACCAATGAGTTTTTCGGAACTTATATACGATATATCATTTGATATTTACGAGTCGCTTTTTGGTGAAGGAAAACATCGTGAGGAGACCGGACTAATCCCAATAAGTTATTAAGGCTTATTGGGATTAGTCTGGTTTCCTCGTATATCGTACATAAGTTCCGAAAAATTCATATAAGGCCTAGTTTACCGTCTGGGTTGAAAGGTCAGATGGCAGTCACTTTCGTAAAAATTAGTGCCTACGGCGATTCTCGGGATTAGTTGCCAAGCGGACCCCAGGCTCCCATGAGCCGCGGTAATAAGCCGGGACAAACGAAGCAGACTCGGTAATTTCTATTCTATTCTATTCTAATGTCTGGCAAACGAGCATACGGCCCGCCTGATGTTAAGCAGTCTCCGTAGCCTATGGACGCCTGCAACTCCAGAGGAGTTATAAGCGCGTTGCCGACCCTAACACTCCGCACCATCGTTGAGCTCTGGCAACCTTACTCACCGGTAACACAACACTATGAGCCTAAGTACTTTGACAAAAACAGACAGCTTAGAAAAGCCCTTACCTTTTTTGTGTATATTTTTTTCTAAGTGGAATTAAACTATAAAAACTTGAGGCATTTGCAAAAATAGACGCAATTATACCGAGAAATCTAGAACGAGACAGCTATAATGAGATTAGCGAATCGATGTAAATTGGTTTAAACCCAGGCGTCTAATCGGCCTAAGATGTAACCGTAGAAAGATCCTATATTACATGTTCTACCATTGTAATTTGAGTCTTATGTCAGTTGCGTATGGTTGATACTATATTCGAGTTTTGGAGCGTAGGAATACTATTCAATACCATAGTGACGTAGCTAATTGAATTATTATCGATATAATACTTCTAATGACATCTTACGTCAATGGTCGATAATGTATTTCATCGAAATACACAATAAATTAAAATGATTATTTAAAAAACTAAGATCTGTTTTAAGTAAAGTATATTAATTGAAATACTGGCTTATTATCTATTTTATTGTTTTTTTTTTTTCCTTAGAAGGGGATGGTTATTAAAGCATTTAGATTTTTTTCTAGGCATTTTTTTTACATAATATAATTTGTTAAGCCAAAGAATAACTTTTACTAGTATTTAGCATTAAAGCTAGTACTATTATTTTATTTTTTCTTAGTATTGTTTGTTTACAGGATGTTTATTTAGTCACCTGCAACAATATACGGGGTGAATATATAGGTCATACTGAGCACCTTTTACTATGCGACCAACCCAGAAATCGTGAAAAAAAATTCTACTCTCCCATAGAAAATGTTTTTTTTTTATACCACGACGGTGGCAAACAAGCATACGGCCCGCCTGATGGTAAGCAATCACCGCAGCCTATGGACGCTTGCAACTCCAGAGGTGTTACATGCGCGTTGCCGACCCTATGTAAATGTCAAGGTCAGTCAAAATGTATGAAAAAGCCACTTTTTTTCCGCGATTTCGGGGTTGTTCCTATAATAATATATTAACCCCGTAAATTATTGCAGGTGACTAAATAACACCCTGTAGAAGAGCTAAACACCTAAAAGCTGCATCGCCAACTTCGTTGCGCTTGAAAAATTAGCTGTGATTTAACACCTTGTATAAGTATCATTTTTCGGGTATTATTACAATTTACCAATCATACAGGGTACAACAAAAATAGTGGCGATCTGCTTAAGATGGTTCGATTTCCATACAAAAAACGATTGCGTTTTATGAAGTCATTACACACTATTACTACATAAATATGTGCGCATCTATCTACTTTCGAATATTAGTTTGCGCTAAATTGATAGAAAAACTATGTTTCATACAGAAACCACGCAAAAAACGTTATTTTGGTGTTACTTTGATAGAAAAATATAACGTTTTTTGCGTGATTTCTGTATGAAATATAGTTTTTCTATCAATTTAGCGCAAACTAATAGTCGAAAGTAGATAGATGCGCACATATTTATGTAGTAATAGTGTGTTATCACTTCATAAAACGCAATTGTTTTTTGTATGGAAATCGAACCACCTTAAGGGCATAATCGGTATCGTGACCCGACTAGAAAAAGTAGAAAAAAAAATCTATGTATATGACAGGTCGTCCAAGCCGCCCGATCCTCTATACTATGGAAGGTGGAGGTAAGGAAAGAAATCTCCATATACCAAAAAGTGTCATCAAAAAACCTTAAATAGGTGGCGCTACAATACCTAGCGTAAGTACTTGAACAAAAAAATCAAATCATAGACAGCGCACTTCACTCCGTCAATAACGCCTAGGTTCTTAGCTACTATAGCGCAACTCTGAAGAGATTTGGAACTATTATTTATAGCTGACAGCTGGACACTTTTGTAACAGTTCTATCATAAGAGATTTCCCACACATTCTATACAAAGGCCTAAAAATGTTCGCCTCAAAAATGTTTTCTTCTACTTTATCCTAATCGGAAGACGATACCGAATATGTTTTTAAATGAATCCCACTATTTTTGTTACCTGAATGTACAAGGATAAATATGCAGTCTTTTTTAGGGTTCCGTAGCCAAATGGCATAAAACGGAACCCTTATAGTTTCGCCATGTCCGTCTGTCTGTCTGTCTGTCCGAGGCTTTGCTCCGTGGTCGTTAGTGCTAGAAAGCTGAAATTTGGCATGGATATATAAATAAATAAAGCCGACAAAATCGTACAATAAAATCTAAAAATTTAATTTTTTTTAGTGTACCTCCCCTACACGTAAAGTGGGGGTGAATTTTTTTTTTCGCTTCAACCCTAGAGTGTGGGATATCGTTGGAAAGGTCTTTCAAAACTAATAGGGGTTTTAAAGAAACATTTTTTGATAAAGTGAATATATTCGGAGATAATCGCTCCGAAAAAAAAAATGTGTCCCCCCCCCCCTCTAACTTTTGAACCATAGGTCCAAAAAATATGAAAAAAATCGTGGAAGTAGAGCTTAAGAAAGACATTAAATGAAAACTATAGCGGACATGATCAGTTTAGCTATTTTTGAGTTATCGCAAAAAGTTTTCCCTTCATAGTAAAAAGACTTACTTTAATTAGGTACTGATTATGCAAATTTGCCTATTTGTTTAACTCTGGTGAAAGGTACCATTTACTACACTTTAAGCTCCAGTTTAGCTTATTGTGACGGAAGAGTAACTACGGAACCCTCACTGAGCGTGGCCCGACATGCTCTTGGCCGGTTATTTGTTTTGATATCATACAAGCACGAGCAGATGTACTTTAAAGATGTGTGGATGATTTTATGATATGCTCATAACACTGTGGATACCTGTAGGGGATACTCTGGTTCTCTTTCCGCACAGACTCTAGGGGATTGTAATGAAGATTTCTTTTGTATAGAAGAACATGTCATTTTATGAAAAGGGGATTTTAGTTACAATCATAGCTTTACCATGGATAAATGTAATATTAGAAGCCAATAACTCTAAAAGCCTTTAAAAATATATTTTTTGTATTCTAAATTCTAAACAATGATGACAACATGCACATTCCATAATATGACAACTTGACAACCCATAACAACAACACTTACCTTTTGAAAATAAAATATGTTCGAATGTTTGTTAGTGTGTTATGTATTCGCCCAATAAATAATACAATGAGTAGAAGAGCTATAAATATACAGGAATATATTATAAACAAAAAAGCAGATATAATAAAAACAATATATATATAGAAGGCAACTCAGTCTACGGCATTTAAGTCGTTGTCTAAATTAAATATATGAATATTCGCTGTTTTCCAAGATATATCCAATAAAAATATTCAAATATTTATTATTTTTCCGCTATTTGCTTTCTACTAGCGAGTGTTAACTTTTTTTAAGCCAAGCTTGTGGTAAGCTTCGTATATAAATAAGTACTTACTTTGACATTCGGCCGAAGCCAGAGGACTGAGGCTTAGAGCCCATAACGCTGAAAATCCATGCTTCAATTAGTTAAAAAAATACATAGTAAATAGTAAACTGAAAAGTGAGGAAACCCTGAGTCCTGTAAATAACTGAATTAAAAAAATACCGTAGACTGAGCTCTAAAGCTATGAAAATAAAAACAACACTAGAAGATTTAAGATTTGTTTTGACGTAACATTTCGTGGTACGATTTTTTGCCAATACCAATATAAATATTTATATGTACTTAATCTTTTTTTTTTATAAATAGTTTAACCTATTATGCCGTAAAGAGATTTCGGAGGATTTTTTTCTTTTAGAACACTACACAATATATTATGGATTTAAATACTGTGACAAAATTGATAGAAAATCACGAAACGTTTCGTCACCATACCTACCGTGGTCAAGTGATGTATAAGTAGTGAATAAAAATCCCTGAAAAATTGACTTCAGTTATTCACAGGAAATTAATATATATGTAATATTTGTAAGTGTTCGTGGATACCTTCGAGGTTTAGGAAAAGCCAGAAATTGTAAAAAATAAATGATTTATCAAAGACCCTGGCGAATATGCGATAGGGGTAATTATGGACTTACAGAAAAAAAAAACTGATTATTGAAGCTATCTAAAAATTGTGATTAACTTAAGTATTCGCTCTGTAGCGATAAGGCCGTCTGTTGTTTACCTCTATCTTCATGTATTATATGAGTTTCCACGTACATTTGTTCTGAGGTTGTGCAATAAAGAGGATTTGTATTGTATTGTATTGTATTGTAATATAACTAAGTAAATTATTTCATAACAAAAGTTTTGTTCATAGATGTTATTGAGTACTTTTTTTTTTATTTACATTATTTTTTACTTAGGTACTTGAGTATAACGTGACAAAAAACAATTAACTAGGTATCATCCATTTATTTTTTACAATTCTGGCAATTCCCAAAAAAAGGTAGTTGACAGTTGGAGCATGCATAAAATTACCCATTCGTAGAAACATGGCAACATTCATTCCTGTGGACAAACCGCGCTGCAAACACATCTAGAAATGTTTAGAATTACAACATTGCTCTTTAATAATACACTGGCAACACTTGTCAGAAAAATAGGTGTTTTTCAATGTTTTATTGGATTGATAAGTTTTTTTATTAGTCGCTGCCTAGGAATCATGACATTAAGAATTTTTTTTTAGGAAGATGTTTATTTTCAATATAGGTGACAGAAGTATAACATAAAACACAATTTTATTAGAAATAATGAAATTATGGAAAGGAAATTTATTAGGGAAGACACACTTAACACATAAAGACAAGAATAAATTCGAAAAACACCTATTAAAATAAAATAACTATCTAATCACACAAACCATTTTACCCTGAATTCAGTGCAACACTAAAGAGCACACCACTACCACGCCAAAAACCTTTAGATATCAATAGACCTACGTACCGAAACACGACCTTGGTGCATTCTCTCGCTCTAACCCATTATCAGACGTATGAAGACCCATTCTTTTCTTAACTCGACCCGCACCAAAGTCATGTTTTGGTACTTTTACGTCTATTAGGCGGTCTTCATATTGTATGAGGACCGCACGCCGCACCGTTAGAGCAGGACATCGCTATATTCGTGCATGGCGCTGTCTCACTCACCAAAGCGGCTTGAAGATCCACATCAATGTGATAACTGCGTTGAGACCCCTATTCACCTTGCAACAAATCGCATGCGATTAGAGATAAATTTAAAACAGCATGTGATTTGTTGCAAAGTCTGTAGAAGACTTTCGGTTCAGCGCATAGTGCGGTACCACAGTCGATGTTGTTTGCAGCTACGAACACAACACTGACTATCGATACTATCCACGTACAACAGGCAGGGCTTGGTATTACCGGTTCGGATGCAGGAGTTCGCTTTTACTTCCTCCACTCCGAACCAGGACATCAGAAGAACTGGAAAAGAGGATTAGTCATAAGTAACTCATAAAAAAAAAACATTTTTTTCTTAGAGTTTTAAGTCTACATTTAAAGTTTATCTGTAAACATGTTACACTGTTTGTAAATACTGCCATTTCTCGCCATGTTGTTTTTTTTTATTATGTCTAAAACTTTTGCGTTTTGAACACATAATATTAAATGATAATTGTTAGCGGGTTAATAGTGAATTAATTTTGTTAACTTTTATTACCGAAGTATCCAGGCCAGTTACACTGGTCTTGTTCGCGGATAATTAGTGTCAAAACCAAGATTTGTGTAACTAGTAACAACCCGACGAAAAGTATATAAAAAACATTGAGGCTATTATTGGGATTTTTTTATACCACGACGGTGGCAAACTAGCATACGGCCCGCCTGATGGTAAGCAGCCACCGTATCCTATGGACGCCTGCAACTCCAGAGGTTTTACATGTGCGTTGCCGACCATTTAAACTAAATTTATTCGCGACAGACCCCCTAAACATATGAATTAATCTAAAGTAATTGCTAAAGTTTTTTTTTGCATTAGAAAAAGAGAGACAAGTGTCTTTTTATAAAAAAAATATTGAATAACACTTTTTAAAAATAAGTTAATGTATCACTTATGAAAACAAATGCATATAAATAATCGCATATGATTTATAATTGTTACATATTTGCTGTGACTTCTTTTTCGAAAGAGTTTTTTTTATAAAAATATTATTCGCTTGCGTCTTTCTACTGCTTATAAAAACGAGCTATATGCTATAAACGTAATTTTTTATTTAATTTATATCACGTATTTTTGGTCACTCGTGCGACAAGTTTCGAAGAGCCTTAGTAGCCTTAGCGCCACTTGCACCATTGCACTATCCAGGGGTTAACCAGTTAAGACTTGGAGTTACCATGGTTACCAGTACAATTTGGCACTGGGTTAACAGTTTAACCTCTTAAATCCGGGTTAGTGGCATTGTGCAAGTGTCTTAGTGTCCATAATCAAGCACTAAACGTGCTGCCTAAGTGAAGTATGTACTTCTCAGTACTCTTAGCGCCACTTGCACTATTCCACTAACCCGGAGTTAACTAGTTAAAACGTTATAATCGAGTGTCAAATTGTACTGGTAACCATGGTGACCAGGTTTAACCGGTGAACCTCGGGTTAGTGGGATGGTGCAAGTGGCGTTTAATGCGCTAGTGACTAATACACGAATTAAACCGTACTTAATACTTATTTAATGTTAGTATGATTCTCGACAATTTACATCCATCAAAAATAGATAGTGGATACACAAGGAAGCAAAATTTTTGTTTAAGTAGCTATAAGACCTGATAAAGCGAAAAATTTCTAAATTGATATTTCAAGTAGAATCTTATGCATTGCGAAGGTTTCAAGGCAGTAAGGGAGGCAAACAATCTTTGCTGCCAAGTGCTACATACTTTTTCACCACACCAACTCTATTAAGAAACTATTTCGTTAAAACGAATATAATTTAGAGTCCGGCCAAGATAAGTTGGCAGCGATTTTAACAGCCCAAACCGTGAATGTGTGGTGCAAGTGTTATTATAACGTCAAACTTCTATGAAATTATGACGTTTACTTAACACTTGCACAAACTGGGCTATCAAAATCACTGCTAATTTAGTTTGGTATGACTCAAATATTTTTAGTTATGTAGCATTTTACTAATCAATGTGAATAAACAACTCATTTTGAGTTGCCTCTTAAAGCCTCTTAAATAAAATAGCAAAAACTTGTCTCTCAGACTTCAATGAGGTCATTCGAAGATCCACCTTTAAAATAGAAAAATATTTAATCATGCTTTGTAAGTATATTTTTAATTTATAATCAATTTTTACTATCCGGTGCCAATTAGGTCAAAAAACATTATTATCAGAGAGTGGCAAAGATAAAACTTATTTATTTTAAATAGTAATATTTAAACAAATACCAGTGATAGTGGCGACCGACATATTATCCTACATATTTACACTTCATCTACAAAAAAAAAACAAAGGAATTCCTACAAAAAAAATCAGAATGTATTTAATAAAATCATTTTTTACCAGAAATTCAAAAACAGAACTTTCATTTGTAGCGTTTTATTAATACGTATGTTTGGCACACCTACAGTGAGTGTAGTTCCTTGAGTAACACAAATTTGAATCGACTTTCCCATTATTACTGTTTCAACCTCGCATTGCATTATTAAAATATGTAAGCTCTGCACGCCACTTGCAGTGTTTTATATCGACAATCTTGCGACACGCCACATTATAAATAGACACATACAGGACTTTCCAGATTTTTTTTTTTCATATTAGAAATTTTATAACCTCGAAAGTAGTGGAGTTTTTCCTCCAAAATGAAATCTGAGTAACTATGCACTAAATTACCGTGTCACACTATTAGTGTCGTTTACATATAATTGTACCGCAATATTATATATCATAGAACCCTAGTATTTCGAAATAAAAAGTTAATTACTACCACTTTTGAGGATAGAAAAATTAAAATCATTAAAAAAACGGGGTATGCATGGGGCATGAATTATTGTTTGTCTTCAATTACAACCTTTCTTGTTTATACTTAAATATGTAATAGAAATTGAATTTAAAAATACCGACATAAATTTTTATTAAATGAAAATATTATGCTCGTTTAAGGATTACTTGTAATTTATGTTATTACTAAAATGTTGTTTATTTATCGTTTAAGTGATTTATAATCTTAGAGAAATAAATATATTTGAACTGGACTGAATATGACGTCATGACGGAATAGATAGTGTATTTTATTACTTTATTTTAAAGTTTATTGCACGGAAACAAGTAAAAAGTGCAAAAGGCGGACTTAATGCTTTAAAGCATTCTTTACCAGTCAGCCACTGCTGGGCCAACAGAAATTTGCTAAGGAGAGGGTGCAGTGTGATAAAAATGTTCTTTATTGCTTTGTTTACCTATAATGTTCCTTTATTTAGTCGTTCATTATTGCCCGGCATTGGCATTATTTTGATTATTTTGAAACTGTGATACACTTGCAGTTACTTTATAGGATATAATTTAAACTATCCATTCAAGCTTTTGAAATCGATGAAGAAAGAATATCGATAGTAAACTTAGGGCGATAGATCGAAGATGAGATGTTGGCACGAAGGAGTTGGAGAGAAGTGTTTTATTGTACTTTTTTCGAGGTTTAGGTATTTCAACCTTGAAATATCGTGACAATAGCTGAACGGATAGTCTTCTTCCTTCGTTGGTTATTTGTTATTCTAATAAGAACGTTTCACATAACAAAGTATATTTATTTGGGCTAGTGCAACATATGTAAATAGAAGGGCTAATCGAGTTTATTAAAAAACTATTCCATTAGATTAATTTGATAAGTTCGCGTTAACACTAAATCAGGTCAACCTAATTTTAGACCCAAAAATATCACGTGACATTATACCTAATAATAACTACGCGACGCCGTCTGGAGTTGGTTCTGATTATAATTTATTTTATTATACAACCGTAGTTTATAATAAAAAAAATGTTTGAAGAACTTAAAATAGAAAGTTAGTGATATTATTTCCATAATGAAATATGTACCTTATAGCATTAAGTCCGCCTTTTGTACTATTGTATTTTCTTTTGTGCAATAAAGGTTAAATAAATAAATAAATGAATTTATGTAGGGAAAAAAGAACAAATTTAATAGACATTTACAGTACATATGGTGCTACTTTTCCGCACTAGTGCGTAAATTAGCACATTATGTAACTATGTTGATAATTTACAGGGTCATATGTACTGTAAAACGTTGTACGATACATGTGCGAATAGGTAATTCGCAACTTGTGTCGATTTAAAACACTCCCTTCGGTCGTGTTTTAATTTATCGCCACCCGTTCCGAATTTCCTATTTTTCGCACTTGTATCGTAATGTACTATGACATACTTAAAATACGAAATAATGAAATTAATTGAAAGACAGACAAAGAAGAATAAAATGAAATGCACAATTCTACTTTCATTGGCAGACGGTAAAAATAATTGTATGCAGCTATGAAATATGTTATTTTACGAAAGAACGTTGGCAGGTTATGTTTTTCACTTTTTGCTTGTTCGATAATCAAATTTAGCGCGACATTGTCGACATATCTCCAGACGATCTATTTATACTCAGCCTAAATTGTATCAATATCGATCTATTCTCGTCACTACGCGATATAATGCCCACACTAGCGTAAACAATGCAGACGTTTTGATTGGCGATTGATTTGTGTGTGATCAAATCCTTATGTGTTAGTTTTGGCTTTCAGTTGTGATGAATGTAACGATTTTGTTTAATGTTTGATATTTAAGAGTATTATGATAAATAATAGGAATTAATGGAAGATCAATTGTGGTAATTTTAAAATTTGGAGAATGTATTATGCATAAATTAAGTTAAAAAAATTTCAATGAAGAACACTGTTTTAAATCAGTTAACAATAATAAATAAGTTCCTACATGTATTACATTGTATTTATTTTATATATTTAGTTTTACCAGATAGCGATTACCAGATAGTAATATTCAATATTCAATTTATTCAATAAAAATTACAAATAATATAAAGAAACCAATTTTCTTCGTAATCTCGTATGCTTTGTGGACAATCATGATTTTATTAACAGTGTATGTACTTAAACCTTTTATTTATATCAATTACTAGTTAAAATATAAGTTAACTTTTAATATTTCTATGAAAACCACCACCGGAAACCTTTTAGGTTAAATGTCAAATAGTAAGAAATTCTATCATATTTGTTTACATTATATTTTTCTATCGTAACGATTTTACTTTAGACAATCAATAAATGAACAGGAAAATGTAAACATATGGCACACTATATACTCGGCCACGTCAATAGCTTTGTCCTTAATACTATTAAAAAGTAATTAAATTCAAACTTGGCCCATTTAATGGACTTAATAAAATGGGAGCCACAGTTTTGGCACGATGACAGCCCATTAACAGCATTAAAATATGACGAAAGTGGGACACTATCGATATCGATAGTTTACTATTAAAACATATACATACACATAAATCTTTTTATGAAAAAAATAAAACTTTACCCCCTTACGTTCAAAAAGTAAAAAAAAAAATATCCGTAGTTATTTCTTGTAAAATATAAGTGCCAAGTGCGAGTAATTCATTAAAAGAAAAATTATAAAGACAGCATCATAAAAATAAAAATACTTAAGTCTTTTAGTTCTCTAAGTTTTAGAATAGGTATAATATAGTCCATTAATGATCGAAGTTTTGACATTAAACAAATATTTAAAAATAACTTTTTTCACAATAAAAGAACTCACTAAACGTATACGGTAAGTAATGGAACAAACAACGTCGATGAATATACGCGAAACAACTAATAAAACAAATTAATAAATAAATACGTCAAAAATAATAATTAAACAAAAACTATACCCCCGTAACCATAACACCAACCATACGTTAAAAATTACTTTGTGATAAATCAGGTTTAATTTGTTTTGTTCATATACTAAAGGAATAAAACAACCCTTTGTTCATTGAACGATATTTTAAAATTATATTGTAATGTCTTCTTGTGTCGAATGATGGTCCTTATGATAGTTCCTTCAAGTCTCTTTGGTTGGGCATAATTTTAAAAATAATTGAAGACATATTATGTTTTATTGTATTTTCATTAATGAAATGTTACATTTCTAAGTATAATGTCTACAAACATTTTACGATAGAGCTACTCATTCGACATGAGAAGTATAGTGCACATAATAATTCACATTAGGTCTTGCGAGAGTATATTTTAATATAAAATAATTAAAACAATTCTGACCTGGTACTGGAAATATCCAGCGCATCTTGCGTGCTGGCGTGCTCTCGAACTGGACTCAGCTGCGCGCCATCACCGCTTCAACAGCATGTACACCATTAACGATTACCACTTATACATAACACATACACGCTATCTATGTACGATCAGAGTGGACTACGGACCTTTAGGGCGCGGACTGAACGCAAGCAGACTCGGCGCTTGCGTCCAGTCTACTGCCTATGACATTTGATTGAGGCTCAAATTTACCTGTCAATGACGAATGCAAAACAAGTTTGACCTTGAAAGACATCAGATTTGATTTTTTTGAGCTCAACAGCAGCTTTTACGGGAATACCACTTTTCAGCTACTTGCAAAATGAAACGGCAATTCCAATGTGAATTCATTCAAGATCATAATTTGCGCTTCAACCGAATGAAATTGATGAGACATCCTGCTAGAATTAAAGGTCTTTGGAGTGGACGGTCAGACGAGCAGCGGGCGGGGCGCTCTTTGCCGCTTGTCGCCATGCTGCTCACCACGTCAACCGCTCCGCTGAACGCCACTCAGGCCGTAATCACCATTTGTACTTTCGTGCTCGTTTTACCGCGCCTACTTAGGTAAATATTAAATATTTGGACTTGGACATAAGTATCATGTCCCAATAAAGCCTTAAAGCTGGTTGTTGGTAGGTACTACACAATAAATGAATACTTACATATTTTTCTAGAAACAGAAAGCTTTGATAACTGGAAATATCCGTAATCATCTAATAATCAATGCCAAATACGTAACATGCTGCAATGACTTGCAGTGGCAAGTTGGCAACGTGTGCCATAGACGCGAGTTTGCAATTTTTTCGAGAACAATTTTGTCTGCTCTGTTTGGCTCTGTATAGCACAACTAAGGAGATTCCTATGCTGGCATTGACTTAATAAATAAATTTAACTCGCACTGTTACGGTACGGGTTGTATTCTCAATATCTCTTCTTCCTCGCGTTGTCCCGGCATTTTGCCACGGCTCATGGGAGCCTGGGGTCCGCTTGACAACTAATCCCAAGATTTGGCGTAGGCACTAGTTTTTACGAGTTTTTAGTATTCTCAATATAAGTTAAATAATAAATAAGTTAGTTAATGTGGGTATATATATTAGTCTTAAGGACAATAGTATTGTGTGCCCTTACAGGGTGTCATGTACCTACCGATTTATACTTGCAATAGCTTACTGTAACAATTAAATAAAGAATAAAGTATTTTTGAACCACAATTTTTGATCACCACATACTGGCACACACCTAATGAAAGTTTTAACTAGGTACAGCAGAAAATAATGACAGGCAAAGCCAAATATGTAGCAACAATGTAGGTGAAGCCCAGAAAAAACCAGAAATATAGTCAGGTAAAAATAAACCAGGTAAAAACCAGAAATATATGATCATTGTCAAGAGGGCGCTGTTATTCTCATTGTCATTCTTCAGGCCACGTAGCCAACGTGCCAATCATTAACGCTCCGTAGCGTTACGTAGACATCTCTCTCTATCATTCTTCCATATTAGTGCGACAGTTGCGTTTCGTTCGCTACGGAGCGTTAACGATTGGCATGTTGGCTATGCGCCCAATTTAGTTTAGTATGAAAAATGTAGTTCTAATGAATTTCGCAATATGGCGCGTGATCATATATTACTGGTCAGGCTTTATATGTAAAGGAATATTCTAAAAAGCTTGGCGTAGTCCTATATGAATAAATCATATATGAAGTTTGAAGTTCAACCTTTATTACTGTAGGAACAAGAACATTTTGCGATACATTTGGTCAACTGGCTGCTGGCAGTCTCGCTGCAACTATCTATTTTATGCTGACTGTACCAATAGGTACAACGCGGCAAAATGAGCACGAATTCACACAGAATGCTAGATTTTGAGATTCCAACATTCCAACAGTATTATTCATATTTCATAGAGATTCCCGAAGATGTTACAATACTTATTGATTGATTTATGATCAATGCTCAAATGGATAATGCAGTGATATATGATCATGATCTTTCGTTATTAATCATTATATTAATGTTGCTCTTTAATTGAAATATACTAAATGCTTATCGAGGGAAGTAGGTATATCGCGTATCGTGTGTTCATTTTTTATTTAATTTTATTAGTTATTTTATTTATTTAAACTTTATTGCACAATACATGAAGAGTACAAATGGCGGACTTAATGCCAGAAGGCATTCTCTACCAGTCAACCATGAATTATGAATTATTATTGGTTTCATGAATTTGAAAACACACCATGACTATTATAAGAACTATTTTATAATAGATTTAATAATTGGTGCTGACTAATGACTTTCTTTATATGAAAATATGACGTTTATCTTTTACAGTTTGTTCCAAATGCATTGAATGAGAGATGATAGCAGCATTTTTTTCGAAACGCCCTGAAATACATAACTAATAAAAAAAATGGTACCTATTTATTACTACTCGTAAATACTGTATCTATTGTAAAACTGTTAAACGGGCAAAAATGCGCTACATAAATAAATATAAAAAAATAAAAAAAATACAAACATCGATATTGCTGATATTGGTCACATCACTATTTTTAAATAATAATAAAATAGAGAGCATATTCGTCTAGACATGCTAACGGCGCGAAACGACATAATTTTATCGACTTGTTCATAAAACAAGAATGACCATAAATTATATTACTATGACGGAATATTTTCTTTAACGATTACACTCGTTTTTATCTAGTCATCTTGTTATATATACGAAAATAGGTGTTTGTTTTTTTTTGTGATTGTTACCTAACAGTATTTAATGTGAACAAAGAAGGTTATGTCATGTGTTCATAAACACATATAAATGCATATATACAAATTATAAAACATGAAGAAATGTTATAATAAGTAGTTAAATATAGAAGTAGATGGAAATAAAGTGATATACGCTATCAAGCAACATTAGCGTAGTGCTGCGTTTCAATGCGCGCACATTATTGATTTTAAGTCGAAAGCACTGGTAATGTCGTCCTTGCAATAAAAACGAGTATAGGACCAATATCCTTCACAAGAAACATTATTTAACCAACACTTTGTGTCTACCGATCGATACCTTACGCCACTGCAGTAATAAACCATTAAAAAAATATATAATCCGATTTAGACCACAAAAATACAGCACTATTTTGGCGGGTTGAGGAATTTTCTTTTTTTAATTTGTTTTTTTTTATTACTTTTTATAAAAATTGCAGATTCTTACCGGCCAGTAACATCTTAAAGTCCGAAAAACATCGGTGAACATAAAAAAACACTAGCTATGTTAATATTCAATGAAACGAACGTTATAAACGTGGCTCGTACATAATTTTGCTATAAATAATTTATTGTATACATTCTATAACATGTTTTTTGGGTTTAAAAGCGATTTAGAGCCCATTTTTAAGGGATTGCGGACAATATTCGTGAGTTCACGTCGCGCTCAATTTATCAAACTGACGAGGTTGCCAGTGAACATTTTCGAAGAAATGTCGCTTTTTTTATTAATAAATATTGTAATCATATTGGTAAATTATTTATCGAGTAACAGTCAAAACTATAAATAAACGTATTTTTACACACGTATGCACTATAAACAGTGCAGATATCACTCAAAAAATATTTTGAGTAATTTATTTTACATGATATTACTGTTATTTTTTTAGGCTGGCAACTCATGAAGATCTGTCATTGGCTGGCGGATTGCCGCTATGCGGAAAAACGTACCTCATTTTGACTGTAAACAAAATTGTTTTGAATTCTTCTTGTGAATTATCTATGACTTCGCTACAAAGATGAGCTTGCTGGAGTTGTTGGTTTTTGATATTCAGGAGATAGTAGCGTCAGTGGGTTTATAATGGGCTTTGATGGACCTGATACTTCAACTATATTTTGACTGAATTTAAAAAAGCAGGTTGTCAATTCGTCGCTAATTTTTTTTTTCTAATTCTTATATTGGTTTGAATGGGTTCTTATTTGACCAGACATCGCGGATATAATTTTTTAATTTTTTTTTTGAACTCTCTCACTTAATACGCTACAATAAAATAAACCACCGGTGGGCCTGCCGCGAACATCGAAAATAGAAATTTCTTTATCTGGATCTCTTAGTTCATGTATTTCTTTTAACTATGTACTTGCTTATACAGTTAATATATTAAACATCGACGCGAATAAAGTGCCAAAAATATGTATACACGACCTTATTGCCCATAAATTAAGGTA
Organism: Cydia pomonella; assembly: GCF_033807575.1. Taxonomy (NCBI): domain Eukaryota; kingdom Metazoa; phylum Arthropoda; class Insecta; order Lepidoptera; family Tortricidae; genus Cydia; species Cydia pomonella. The sequence continues at coordinate 10,388,547 of NC_084728.1, forward strand.
GTGTGTAATTTTTTTAGTAGGTACTTTGGCCGTATCTGTATTTTATACCTTGACTGTACGGTATACTTGATAAAACTCACAAGCCAATCGACCGCGAGCCAGGAACAATTTCCATGACCAATCGCCTCCCGGCTGAAAACTCGTGTAGTGGTTAACGGCTAGGTGCTGCCGCTCCGTTGGTGGGTTGAGGAATGGCAGCCACCGAAACGCGTAAAACAAAAAAAAATGTCATCGCCCCCCGTTTTTTGTCAAATGATAGTTCAGATGCTGTTGTTAATTTTAAA